>NC_090390.1:49103152-49313152 GCF_036365525.1 Heterodontus francisci
GGAATTTTTTTTTATTCATTTGGGGGATGTGGGCTTCACTGGCTATGCCAGCATTTATTGCCAATCCCTAATTGCCCTTGAGAAAGTGGTGGTGAGCTGCCTTCTCGAACCACTGCAGTCTATGTGAGGTAGGTACACCCACAGTGCTGTTAGGAAGGGAGTTCCAGGATTTTGACCCAGCGACAGTGAAGGAAGAGTGATACAGTTCCAAGTCAGGATGGTGTGCGGCTAGGAGGAGAACTTGCAGGTGGTGGTGTTCCCATGGATCAGCTGGCCTTGTCCTTCTAGGTTGTAGAGGCGGAGGGTTTCGATGGTGCTGTCGACGGAGCTTTGGTGAGTCGCTGCAGTGCATCTTGTAGATGGTACACACTGCTGCCACTGTGTGTCAGTGGTGGGGGGAGTAAATGTTGAAGGTGGTGGATGGGGAGCCATTCAAGCGAGCTGTCTTGTCCTGGATGGTGTCAAGCTTCTTGAGTGTTGTTGGAGCTGCACCCATCCAGACAAGTGGAGAGTATTCCATCACACTCCTGACCTGTGCCTTGTAGAGGGTGGACAGGCACTGAGGAGTCAGGAGGTGAGTTACTCACTGCAGAATTCCCAGCCTCTGACCTGCTCTTGTTACCACGGCATTTATGTGGCTGGTCCAGTTCAGTTTCTGGTCAATGGTGACCCCCGGGATGTTGATAGTGGGGGATTCAACTATGGTAATGCCATTGAACGTCAAGAGGAGATGGTTAGATTTTCTCTTGTTTGAGATGGCCATTGCCCGGAACTTGTGTGGCGCGAATGATACTTGCCACTTATTAGCCCAAGCCTGGATGTTGTCCAGGTCTTGCTGCATATGGACATGGGCTGCTTCAGTCTCTGAGTCATGAATGGTGCTGAACATAGTGCAATCATTAGTGAACATCGCCACTCTGACCTTATGATGGAGGAAAGGTTATTGATGAACCAGCTGAAGATGGTTGGGCCTAGGATTCTACCCCGAGGAACTCCTGCAGCAATGTCCTGGGACTGAGATGATTGACCTCCAACAACCACAACTATCTTCCTTTGCGCTAGGTATGACTCCAACCAGCGGAGAGTTTTCCTCCTGATTCCCATTGACTCCAGTCCTGCTAGGGCTCCTTGATGCCATACTCAGTCAAATGTTGCCTTGATGGCAAGGGCAGTCACTCTCACCTCATCTCTTGTGTTCAGCTCTTTTGTCCATGTTTGAACCAAGGCTGTAATGAGGTCAGGAGCTGAGTGGCCATGACGGAACCCAAACTGTGCATCAGTGAGCCGGTTATTGCTGAGTAAGTGCTGCTGATAGCACTGTCGATGACCCCTTCCATCACTTGAATGGATCCTCAAGATTCTCGCAATGGTATAAAATTGTCATGGATATGAAACAGAATTTGGATCAGTTCATTAGGATCTGGTGCCATTAATCGCTTTCTGGCATGCTAACTCAATCCTCGTAAGCCTGGGGTGATTGGCTCTCTCCTAACCTTTCATTTCAGAATTACTTTACTTGTTCAGCTGCCACCACATTCCTTGCAGTTGCTTCCTCAAACTAAACTCAATTCATTTGTAATGTGCCAGAATAGACAAAGCCTTCAATTCCATTGCTCTTTCATGTTAATTATGATGGCTGAGATTATTAGATCTCATTGTGAAACAGTGGAGAACAGACAATATATACTGGCCTATTAGTTTGAGTACTTTGTGTTATCATTTGTGAATTCTTAGATGAATGTTACCATGTTGTGTGCTCTGGCTATGTTTTCTTTGTTTTATGGTTTCTGAAAATTACTCTCTTTCCAGTTAAATTCCATTATTTTTGCCGCCTACATTTTTACATTGTGGGTTAATAGCTACTGACTAATAATTGTATTATCTGCAGCCAAATAATTGGCATGAAAAGTATAAGTTTAAAAAGATGAGTTTTTGTCACCAGTTTGTTTTATTAATCTTTGGAACTTTTAGACCCAGCGCTAGCATAGACTTTAGCGATTATATTGATTGCATAAAATGTGCTGCAGGAATACTCTCTTTGTACAACAAAGCTTGTGCATGAGATCTCTCAGAAAATTCATTCTTGCCATAGTTAATATGGTGAAAGATCAAGAACTTAGGTTCAACAGGCTATAACGATTACTTGGATTAATAGTTCACGCTGAAGTACTACACTAGAACTAAAATACTCTTGCTAGAGCAATCCATCAACAGCTCAGACTTTAACATGACTCATATTATCTATTTCCTTGGTTTAAATTAAGTACTTAATTTTTAACTAAATCAAAAATCTCTGGAGTGAACATTTGCACACTTCCAATATGTTATATAAAATGTAGGGCATTGAACATGAGAGCAAACCACAAACACCAATTGCCATTTTTGATGTGGGCCCATCAAATCACTTTAAGCTAATTTAACAGCATTTTTCAAATAAACTGCTGTATGAAACTTTTTTTCTAAGAAATCTGGAATTTGTTAAATAATATATATTTCAGTTTTGAAATACAGTCTCAGAATCTAATAATATAACATTGTAACAAGTAACTCTTCAAAATTGAAATTTAGTTCCAGATTTTTACATTGTTTTTTTTGTCCATAATTTTATTGTTTAGAGTGTATTACTTGCATTACCTTTCACCCATATTTATAACCGTGTTCTGCACGATGTGGAAAAAAGTTTTGGGATGAAGTCATTTCTGGTTTCAGTTACTCCTAGGACTGTAAGTCATACAGCTGTGGGTCCTAAACTACAATTCCTGCATTCAGCGTTGACAACACATCAGCAGCAGCATAAAATGAACACGACCCAGAAAGCTCTAAATGAATACAGACCATGAAAGGCTGAGCTTGCAGTCATTCTGTATGTCTGGGCTCCAAGCAGAATTTTTTTTAAAAGAAAGATGAAATGCATGAATTGGCCTTTGGAAACTATTGGTTGAGAAGCATGAATATACTCTACCAATTTAATAAAGTATTAAATTTGACTATCGAGAGGAAGCATGGTTTTTGGTAAAATACCAAGTTTTTCCTATAAATGAAAGAACTTAATAACTCATGACCTGCTGCATAGTTATAGTTAAATTGTATTTACAAATGAGATAAACCATGTATCACATTAAAATGTAAACTTAATTGTACATTTTTACTTCGTATAGGATTTGTTATTCCAAAATATGTGATAAACATATTTAGAGTAGTTATACTGCAAAAAAACTAAACTTGCTCATTTCCAAAATGAATATTTTTCTGGAATTTTTGATAGCATTCCAAGTTAGTTTTTGAATAATATCCTCTTTGTGGTTTATGAAATGTACCTATTTTCTCAGTGAATCCATGTTTACATCATAGGGGGCCATTTGTCCCATTGGGTAAGATTCCTGTGCCTGAATAGTGAGGCCTGAGGTGCCCCTGATATTGGGCCTCTGGCCTCATTAATATCAAGCCAGCGTGGCAGGAACAACCAGGATTCCAGCTCCACTCATTCAACATTCAGGTAAATATATATCAAAAACATACCTTGAAGAAAGGGCTGGTTGCCTCAGGGCAAACCAGTCTTGCAGCTGGGGACTCATACAGGCGTCGGGCATCTTATTTGCATATGCAGAGAGCCAAACGCCTGTTTCAGGCATGTGCACTCCATAATGATTTTCTTTTCCCTTATCCAATATAGCAGGTGGCTTCAAGTGTGCGCATGTTTCCTGCTCACCATATTGGGGCCTTAGAAGGCTCGTTAGCACCCAAGATACAGCATAGCATGGTCAAATTTATAGGCTATGGTGTTCATTTCAGCCTTTTGCTACAGCAATCTAAAACTAATCCTGTTGCTCTGCTCTCCTCCTGTAGTCCTGCACCTTCCTTTGTTTCCAATGCTTATCTGCTTCTCCCTAAAATATGAAGTGGTCTCTGCCTCAACTGTGCTCTATGAATTCTATAACAGGCTTTGTGAGTTTTTTTCTTCTACTTTAATTTTGTTTCCAATTTTCCCTCTTCCACTTTCCCAAAGCTGGTGACTTCAACTGGAGTATCGATCCACTAGTGCCACTACCTTGCCTAAATGCCCTGTTTTTCGTGAGTAAGCTCAGACAGTGAGTATTGACAGGGTATTTGACTGCGCCTGGACCGCAACTAATCCTGACCTTGTCCTCACCTGATATACAAGCACACTTTTCAAAGGGGTTACTGGAGCAATGAAGAACAGGTTGACTGTCTGGTGTTCTGCTCTTAGTCCTAGACTTTGAGGCCAAATGTGGTACCGTGACTATGGCCCTGCCTGAGATCAGCAGCTCAGCACAGTGCAGCAACTGAATCTGGGATTGAGTGGGCTGTATGGCTCAGTTCCATACTATCCTATTATAGCAACTGAGCTCCTGGAGAGCTGCAAGCTGCTTTCTCATAAAGATGTACAAACATTTCAGATTTTACTTCTTGTGTTTATTTCTGATTTGTTTTCATTTTGATAGAAATATCTGAGTTTTGATAAAATATTGTTTTTATCATCGTCATGTCTAGAAGAGTTTTTCTTTTGATAAAGGTAAAGAGTTTTAGGATCATCAAACAGTACAACACAGAATGAGGCCATTTGGCCTATTGAGTCTCTTTCGAAGAGCAATGTAGTTAGGCCCACTCTCTGGCACTTTTCCCATATTCCTGTATTTTTTTTTTAATACAAGTATTTATCCTATTCCCTTTTGATAGCTACTATTAAACCTGTTTCCAGCACCCTATCAGGCTGTGCATTGCCAATCCTAACCATTCATTGCATTAAAAACATTTTCCTCCTGTCACCTCTGGTTCTTTTGCCAAAGGATTTTCATTCTGCGAAGGCAACGGGTTTGGAGGTAGGTGCGCCGACAATGTTTCGCTACTGGCTTGCGAGACGGTCTGCGAGCATGTTCCCACCACCAGCCTATTTTCAGTGATTAAAGTGCCTGTTGAGGGCACTCCACATATCAGAGGCACCCCACTGAGGCTGAAGCTCGGCAGGCTGGGAAGCCAGTGGTGCTTCCTTTAATTTCGCTCCTGCCCTCCCTGGCACCATGCGTGCCAGAGGGATATAGCTGTGACCCCAGGCTATCCTGTGTAGAGGCTCCCCCTGCACAATGATGGCCTGGCAGCTGTGACCACATTTTATTTTTAAACTTTTTATAGTCCTCAGAGGGTGCCTCCAACTTGAGGCACCCTCTCATTCTCCTACCTATTTGGACAGTGCCCACCTCTCCCGGTGGAGCTGCTGGCCACCCAGAGCCTCGGGTGCTTCCATTGTCTTCCAGCTGCAAAGCCTGCCCGACGTCCTTACTTGGACAGGGTCCCTGGTGCTGGCCACCTTCTCGAAAAACGCTCCCAATGTCCCGCCATGACCCAGAATTCAGCCTGGCGTTGGGAACGGGATCCTGGAACTAAAATCCAGCCCCTTCAATCCCTGCCTTCTGGTTATCAATCCTTTAACCATTGGAAACAGTTCCTATTTTTTTACTCTATCCAACACCCTAATTCAGTTTCTTCATGGTCTTCCCTGCTCCAAGCAGAACAATTCCTGCTTCTCCAGTTTATCCACATAACTGTAATTCTTCATCCCTGGAGCTATGCAAGTAAATTTCTTCTGTAGCCTCTCCAAAGCTTTCATGCCCTTTCCAGAGTGAGGGCTCAGAATTAGACACATTACTCCAGCTGTGGTTGAGCTGGTGTTTTATAAGCATTGAGCTTCCTTGCTTTTATACTCTATGCTTCTATTTATAAAGCCTTTTTTGTAAAACATAGAACTCAGATGCCAGAGTTAATTCGATTGCAATCTGACCATTTCTGGTAAAATAGTGGGCTGGATTTTCAAATTGGGGTCAGGAACTGAACGCCCAGATAGTTTCTGGGTCCCGACCCCACATCGTGTCAGCGTCACTGATGCCATAAGATTTTCCAATTGGGGGTGGGGTGGGGGAAGAGGGGGGAGTTCAGCGCTCAATCAGCGGTACCAGGAGTGGCCTGGAAGTGGGACATGGATCCACAGGCCCTTTGAAAAGGCAAGCAGCCTGTCCGTGTCCTGATGGCTACATGGGTGGAATCAATGACCCACTAGATCTGAGGGAATCCATCAATGGTGGCAAAGCCCAATGCTCTCTGTGCCTGCACTGGCCCATCTGTGTTAGAGTGCATGTATTCCGTTGCCCTCTGGAATACAGCATCCATAACTTGCCAGGTGGTGTGATAAGCTGCCAACTGTGAGATGCCACCCAGGTTCATAGCTGATCCTGGTACAACCTGGAAGCATAAAACTTCAGGCTGACAGTGACCTTGACGGCTGCAGATTGGAGACTGCCATGGGGTCCATGAGGCCTTAGGTCATTGTGGGCCAAATACAAATGTCTGAGACTAACTACCTGGATAGGTGCAGTCTCCTATAGCACTGGTGCTCTGTCATTTACAGGTAGCTGACTGGTAGGCAGTACACCCAATGTCTTGGGTAGCACCTTCTTCCCCTTGCAGCTTCTCTCTACTCCTCTGGACTCCTCCAGACCAGGAGGATGCCTCTGCTGAAACTCCTCCTTGCTACTCCGTTCAATGCCAGAGAAGCCTGTTCCCATTTCCACTCCCTCAGCTAGCACTCATTTGTTCATCAGGCCTTCCTCTGCCAACCTCTGCTGCCCAAGTGCTGCCGGTAGCCTGTCGCCCCTCTCAGGACTCCTACCTCTCACTGTTTGCAAATACAAGCCTCTGAGTACTAGCAATGGCAACTCTGTGCAGCCAATCTTTATTCTCCCTCTTTTAAATGAGTTGATCAGTGTATCCATTAGCCCTCATGGTTCCCCACTATATTCATGCCAGCTGAACCCTTACTTGTTCCACATACTGCATGTTCCTTGTGCTTGTCAATTAAAAATTTGAGACTGCTCCTCTGAGGCCTGTTAATGAGCTCATCAATGAGCTCAAAGAGCACTTATTTGGAGGCATGCTGGTTTCAGAATCCTCCCCTCCCGGTCTCCTTTTGGAGAGCACATCCATTCCAGAGGAGGCTGGATCCAGTTTAGATCTTCAGGAATGCAATTTTCAAATCAGGCCCAAACCCACTCCCACCCCCCACCAGCATTTGAACATCCAGTCCACTGTCACTGTATCTAATGCAGAGCATCCCCATACACCCAGGTTCCATAATGGGTAATACACCAGAATACAAGCACCTTTTGCCTTCATTACACATCATACCACAAAGGCAAATCACATGTCCATCATCCTGATTATTTCCAATACATCATCCACAAGCTCCAGGCTGGAAACAAAACTTCACAGTCAACACTGAAAGGTGAAGACATCAGTTTCCATATTTTTTGTCATTGGGCATCCTGTTAATTGCTTTCTAAATGGGAATGCATCGGAAAAGTATCACACAGTACACATTCACCACCACTTCACTGATAGCTTGGTCCTATTGGTAGTGTACTGAAGACCTGTGCTCCAGAGCTTGCCGTGCCTCTAGCCAAACTGTTCCAGTATAGCTACAACACTGGCATCTACCTGGCAATGTGGAAAATTGCCCAGGTATGTCCTGTATACAAAAAGCAGGACAAGTCCAACCCAGCCAATTACCGCCCCATCAGTCTACTGTCAATCATCAGTAAAGTGATGGAAGGCGTTGTCAACAGTGTCATCAAGCAGCACTTGCTTAGCAATAACCTGCTCAGTGACGCTCAGTTGGGTTCCGCCAGGGCCACTCAGCTCCAGACCTCATTACAGCCTTCTAACATGGACAAAAAAGCTGAACACAAGAAATGAGGTGAGAGTGACTGCCCTTGACATCAAGGCAGCATTTGGCCGAGTATGGCATCAAGGAGCCCTATCAAAACTGGAGTCAATGGGAATCAGGGGGAAGACTCTCCGCTGGTTGGAGTTGTACCTAGCGCAAAGGAAGATGGTTGTGGTTGTTGGAGATCGATCATCTCAGCTCCAGGACTTCACTGCAGGAGTTCCTCAGGGTCCTAGGCCCAACCATCTTCAGCTGCTTCATCGTAAGGTCAGAAGTGGGATGTTCGCTGATGATTGCACAATGCTCAGCACCTTTTGCGACTCCTCAGATACTGAAGCAGTCCATGTAGAATGCAGCAAGACCTGGACAATATCCAGGCTTGGGATGATAAGTAGTAAGTAACATTCTTGCCACACAGGTGCCAGGCAATGACCATCTCCAACAAGAGAGAATCTAACCATCTCCTCTTAACATTCGATGGCATTACAATTGCTGAATCCCCCACTATCAACATCCTGAGGGTTATAATTGACCAGAAACTGAACTGCTGTAGCCATATAAACACTGTGGCTACAAGAGCAGGTCAGAGGCTAGGAATCCTGCGGCAAGTAACTCACCTCCTGTCTCCCCAAAACCATCTACCAGGCACAAGTCAGGAGTGTGATGGAATACTCTCCCCTAGCCTGAATGAGCGCAGCTCCAACAACACTCAAGAATCTCGACACCATCCAGGACAAACAGCCCACTTGATTGGCACCCCATCTACAAACATTCACTTCCTCCACCACCGACGCACAGTGGCAGCAGTGTGTACCATCTACAAGATGCACTGCAGCAACTCACCAAGGCTCCTTTGAAAGCATCTTCCAAACCCGTGACCTCTACCACCTAGAAGGACAATGGCAGCAGATGCCTGGGAACACCACCATCTGCAAGTTCGCCTCCAAGTCACACACCATCCCGACCTGGAACTATATTGCCGTTCATTCAGTGTCGCTGGGTTAAAATCCTGGAACTCCCTTCCTAACAGCACTGTGGGTCTACCTACCTCACATGGACTGCAGCGGTGCAAGAAGGCAGCTCACCACCACCTTCTCAAGGGCAATTAGGGCTGGGCAATAAATGCTGGCCTAGCCAGTGACGCCCACATCCCAGGAACGAATAAAAAAAAACATTAGATTGCTATATAAACTGACTGTAAGTAGCAGTATATCTTTTAGAGGCAAGTAGTGTGATCGAAGATACTGAAAGTAAGAAGCCTATTATCAGAACAGAGGCCTGAAGCCTATTGCATGTCTACTGCATAATGTGGATATCTACATGTTTGGAAAGCACTTTGTGTACTAGAAATCAGAGCAAAAACTGATCAGGGCTGCAAGTTGTATGGCTTCTATGCCCTCTGTACTTCTGGCTGCTCTATAATTTTGTTTCACTGTCTATATACCCACTGTTACACCCATCTCCTCATGCCAGAAGCATTTGTGTACTATTCACTTTTTTTTCACTGCAGCGATGATAATTTGAAGTCTTCTCTGTTGAGCTTATCAACTCCAGGTCTAACCTGAAATGTCAGCTAGGTTCAGTTATAACACACTTATCTCTGAGTCCAAAAGATGTTGGTTCGAAGCCCAGGACAGGACTTGAGCATTTAATCTAGATTGATACGTCAGTGCAGTTCTGCAGGAGTGGTGCATTTTAAAGGAGACGTTAAACCAAGCCTTCATCTGCCTGTTCAAGCACATATAAAAGATCACATGACAATTTTTCAAGGAAGAGCCTGGAATTCATCCCTCAACTGACACCAGCATAACCAACTAACTGGTCACTTATTGCATTGTTGTTTGTAAGACTTTGTCATATGAAAATTGCTTAAGAAACAACAGTGACTACACTTCAAAAGTAACTCTTTGACTGTGAATCACTCTGAGGTGAAGATGAGAAAAGTTGTTCTTTAACTACTGTCCATTGCAGTGTACATGTGCCGAAGTCAGAAGTCAGTGCTGACACTGGTTTGGATACTGGGACCTAGTGTAAACAAGGCAAGGTTCGCTGACAGTATATTTAAAGAAGTGCACAATGCACGTTGTTATAATTTAATGGAATTGGGAGTCAGATTAGGGCTATTCTCAAAAGTACTTGTCTGCTGCTTGTTACTGGCTTCTGTAACAATTCTGTGGGAAGTTGGAGTAGTGGTTGTTCCCACTCCTAAGGTAAGGCCAGAAGAGGGGTAGGTAGGTTATACAGGAAAAACCCAGAACCTTCTCTTGAAATGGAGAGAGTCTGGCAGACAAAAAGACAGATACCTAGGAAGGCAGCATGCTGTTGCAGTTGCTGACTTATATTGTTGTTGCTGGTTATGATTAAAAATTCTTGTGTTACCTGCATAACTGAATTTGTATTTTTGTCTGGAATAAGTTGAATACCCTGTTATCTAATGTTAATGAGGGTCTAGATAGCAGTTGAAATTATTGAGCCAATTTTGGGCCCCGGGGTGTCTTCTGTGGTTGAAGCTGGATTCTGCATCAACTACAGCAGATTAAATGATGTGACTGTCAAGATAAATACCTAATGCCTCAAGTCAATGCTTTCCGTCAAAAGCATCAGTATAATAGTACACTGGACCCAGCTTCTGAATATTCATTCATGGATGGATATCTACACTGCAGGTCCAAGGTGTAATTTCACTCCAATCATCTAGAATTGTTCTAGTTCAGTACAATTTGAGTTGTGCAAAGCTCCCACAATTTTTGTGCCTTTATGAATAACCTGCTGCCATTTACAGTTATTGTGCAGTGTACCTGGGTGGCATTGTTTTAGTATCACCTACAGTGCCAAAGTACCTGAAGGATCTTTGCCAAGTGTTTCTTAAGCCTCAGAATTGTCCGTAAAATTAAGATAATGTAAATTTTTCACAAAATAGATAATAATCTTATAATATTGGTCTCGAAATTCCATGCCAATGCTTCACATGAGCAAGTAACTTTTTGATAGCAAAATGGGAATAGAAACAAATCCCAAGTAAACTCATTTATATATAATGAGGGCCAGTGGCAAGAAACTCTGGGTAAGGTATAATAAGGGCCAGGGACAATCCACATGGTGTAAGATAAAATAAGCGTTGTAAAGCACAACCTGTTGCTGAAATCAGCTGAGATGGACGGAAGTGAGGAATTCGTGAGCCTGAAGTGTGCAAAGAGTTGGATATCTGCAGTTGGACACAACTTCTTTTGACTTGGCTCAGTGGTAACATTCTTGCTGCAAAAATAGTGCACCATCTCTGACAACGAGCTTATGTAAAGTCTCAATACAAAAGCCAAATACTGTGGATCCTGGAAATCCGAAATAAAAAGAGAAAATTCTGGAAGTACTCAACAGGTCTGGTAGCATCTGTGGAGATAGAAACAGAGTTATGTTTCAGGTCTGTGACCTATCATCAGAGTCCTTGAAATGGATCTTGTTCCAGGAACTACTATCGTGAAAATCTGGGATCAACTTTGGCAACGCACCCTAACCCTATTTTCTTGAACTCAGCCTAGTAAAAGACTTTTTCTTTTGTCTTATGCATAAAGGACAATATATCCTGGTGCAAAGTTAGACTGCCCTGGTCACAACGCTCACTAGCAGGGATAGCAGAGCTCAAAGCATATGTACTTGGATCTGTGAAAATCTCTGCTCACTGGCCTCAAACTGCTAGAGAAATGATTGGGTTTTCTGTCAAGTTTTCTTCAACATTAAAAACTTTAGCTTTAAATGTAGGTGACTCAGCAGGCCATCTGAAGCATTTCAAAATTGGGTGCAATTTATCTGGTGGTGTGCCCAGATATCCACGGTTTGATAATAAGAATCTAGTCATATTGTATTTCTTGCAGTGGATTAATGAGAAAACCACTTCAGGCCAGTATGGGATATACAGTATAATTGCCCCATTGAAATGAAGTTTAAAAACGATGGATGGTTATAGCTTTAAGTTGAATGCTGCACAGATTTGAGTTTTTGTAGTGCACAGTGGCTACTGTGATGTCCTCTTTTCAGAGGCTGCTTTAATGTTCTATTTTAATCAGTGCTCACTTATAAATATATAGGCGATAGATGGTGAATCATGTCTAATCAAGTGATGTTTAGATATGATCTATAAAATAAAATAATGTTATTGTGCTGCAATATGATAGGACATATATCAGATAGGATGATAACATTATGACCAGAACCACTTCTTCCTCCCCGCTACTTCTATAAATCTACCTTATTCAAGAACTTCATGCTCGCAGTACCACACTTAGAGCCTGCCCTATGGAATTGAACCAGAGAGAGCAGTTTTTCTTTCTGTATGGTGGCCGATAGAAAATTTCATGAGATTAATTTTTTTTTGTCTTTTTATGGAATCACGGAACTAAATATCAAACTAGTTACATGACTCACTCATAAAACAAAGCAGTATTCAGGGCCATCCCTACTAAAGGGACTTTTTTATCACTGCCAAGGGTATTTTAAAGATGGTGGACAGCCAGTGACGAGGTGACAAGCAGCTCAAATGAAAGAGTGCGTAGTATTTGTCCTTGCATTAATTCCTATTAAAACAACAAAAATAAACTCCATGGTGTAATTATAATAAAATGATGTCTACATTTATTGTACAAACAGATCACATAGTGGGGAAAACTGTGATACCCTTTATTCCATTTGCGATGAAGCCCTTCATGACACACTTCTGATTTTGTCATTTCTAAGTTATCAGGTATTCTTCACTAATGAGTACTTCACTGATTTGCTTTGAGAATTTCCCTATATATCATAACAAGTTATTGATATAAGGATTTTCAAAAAAGCTCACCTGGTGAGAATGCAGTTTCCCTTTTTCCTGCAGCAGCACACAGTGTTGTAAGTTCACTGATGGTAAAGTGATTCCACTAGAAGCAGGCAGTTGCACCAACTGCAATGTCTGTAATAAATGAAGTATTTATATAAAGAAATTATAATTTCAGTGGAAATGAAACACTGTGCTCTTTCATTGATTGGGTTCAGCAGCCAAATACACAGGGTTTCATCCCCTCTCTGTGCCCTCTATTCCTCAATCTTTTTTGTTATTTCTGCACATGATTTTTTTCTTAATAAGATTGTGTCCTTCAGCTCTTCTTTCTTTTCATTGTGATCCTCCATTTTGCTCTGCTGTCATTTATCCAATAGTTTACACAACTTGGAACTGATGCTCCCCATCAGCCACTACCATGACGGCTCTGGATCTCTGGGGAATCAATTGCTTCTTGCACCTCCAGAATTCTTGTCTCTTCGCACCAGCATATCTTGGCTCCATCCCACACAGCAGGAGGCCCGGGTGGTACACATGTTTGAAGTAAGCACATCAAAATTTAATGCTGTTAAAGGAAGTGAATGCATATTGTATTCTTAGCTTTGCAGATATACAAATACAAAGGGGCCAACATAACACTTCTGTGTTGTTAACCTGTTTTATTTTATTAAAAAGAAGCCACAGAGTGCACAGAGAGAGTTCATCCCAGCAAATCCATACAGACTTGTCAAGTCTCATTAATTTCAGTGAGACTAGCTGATTTTTTTAATATGGAAAACAATCGACTGGTTTCTCTGTGTTTCACTGGAAGAAAATAAACACATTTTTTATTTTAAATGGGTTTTCAATTTAACTCCCTGTTTTCCCCAATCTGATCTTCACAAACATAGCAACACTTTGCTTTATACCTGCTGAGTATTATTTTTATTGTTTGTTAAGAACATGCTAATACAAAAGGACTCAAATCTTCTCGAAAATTTGTCCTCCCCTGGGTATAAGCATTAAAACTGTCACTCCTGCCTGAAAGTAACCTAACAAGTTATTATATTCCTGCATAGAATGCAATGGTACCTTCAGGATCCCCAGGTCATGCTGTGGACCCATGGTTGAAGATTGCTGCACAAACAGTTTATCACGTTGTAGTTACATTGGGTTTGAATCCTTACTCATGTTCTTTTGACAAGTGAGCTATTGATAACTGATTATTTTCATGACCATTAAGGTTGATAATCAATTCAACAGTTAAATCCTAGCTATCCATGTAAAGATGTTTCTGTACTTTACTGTCATTTTTAGTGCTAATGATGTTGTAAGAAGGAACAAATACTCCTGTACAAAGTATGATGTAAAAGATATGATGATATTTAGTCAAGGATCATTTGCCTCAAATGATAGAATAATTATACAACTACAAGAAATATAGCTGACGTTGGGAGAAATTTACTATTAATAATGTTATACAAATGCACTATATATACAAATTAAAATAACTAGAAGCTAACATTATACCAGTGGGATTTTGTCAGGTTACTATTAGACTCGGAGGGTTGGAAGGGTAGCCTGCTGCTGTGGAAAAAAAAACTTAAATGCATCATTGTTTCTGAGAACAAACTGTTATATTAATGCCAGTGGCTGGAGGAAATACCAAAACTGCTGGTGCAGTACAGTTACCAGAGCTTCTACTGGTAGCTGGGTTATTTCTGTGGTTGGAATGAACGATGAAAAATTGTAGGCTTGATTCTCAAAATATACAATATAAACAGTACAACTGCATGAATACTGTCTTGAAAATTGCCCATTAGTTACGTACAATCTTAGCAAAAGTACTACAATTTTGTGAATGCGTGTATCATGTCGTTTTATCGACTGTGCTGCAAATGATGTGGGCTGAAAGTACTATTCTGCTGATGTAATGTGACTGGTTATTATACAGTGATCATAACTAGTTTTAGTTTTGCTTTCTCCTGCAAGGACAATGGGACTTTTAATCAAATGTATGTCATGTAAGGATAACAGAAACACATTTATTTGCATTATAAATGTTTATAATAAGCCATGAAATTACAGCTAACGATATCAACAGTCACACAATTATTGCCTTCATTTTCTTCTGGTTTAACAGAGATGTTAAACCATTTAAAATGGTATCACTGACAGTAATTTATAGACTATTCACATATATAATACATATTACCTTAAAACCTTGAAAAGCATTGTTATTTCATAGTGCAGAGTTGGAGATGTGTAGCCCTCCCCACCACCTTATCACTACGTAATGCAATTTAAATTTAATAAATTACCATAGGATCTGTTACTTAAGCTGAATATTAATTTTCAATCTACATCATGTTTAACATAATTCTGTGTAGGAACTAGCTAATTGTGTATTTAAATATAATACTCTGATGGAGGTGCAAGATGGGAACAGGCCATGGAGCTATTCTTGAGTATCAGGTGACTCAGATTGTGGGAACTTATCTTGGATGTTTTGCCTTTAACCCTTTCCCACTGGATCAGGTCTCCAGACATTTGAAAAGAACTTATTGACAAGTCTGGTTTCCTGAAAAAAATAGTGCTGTTAACTTGGCCTTGGATGTGTAGCCTGAAGCCAGTGCCAGAGTAAGGTAACAGCTTCGCTATTATAGCCACCTCTTTTACCACACCCCTCTGCTGGCCCAGCTATTCCATCCATTGGGTCATATTTCCACAATGCACTCTCATCTCAATTTTAATTGTTCTGTTGTATATTCCTTTGGTATGTTTGATGATTAAACAGTATGATGCAGATCATAAAATGATGAAAATGGGGGCAATAAATTCTGTGCCTTGTCAAACCTTCTTCAATTTAAATGTAACAAAAATATCTAATACATAAATGGATCCAATAGAGCCTAATCTCACAACTGGGTTTGTCTATAACATTCCAATAGCTAAGATAATCAGTATAGCAATTTACTGTTTAGTTTCATGATCAGACTTCATTGTTTTTGGTTATACTTGCCATTTTATTTCATTACTTGTGATGCTTTACTCTCTTCAGGTTTAAAAATGAAAGCTTTAGTATCTAGACTTTACCATACCTTTCTCATCAAACATCTTACAATATCTTCCACATGCAAAGTTTGATAGTTCACTTGCTTTGAAGTAATTATCTTCAATACAGCGTCAATAACAAAATAAGCAAAACAGCAATAAAAACAGGAAGTGCTGGAAATACTCAGTAGGTCTGGCAGCATCTATGGCGAGAGAAACAGAGTTAATATTTCAGGTGAATGGCCTTTCATCCAGTTCTGATGAAAGGTCATCGACCCAAAATGTTGGGCTGGGTTTTATGGGCCCCCCTGAGGCCCCCTGCCTTTTCGCCTGGTGCCGAGAGCCCCGCGCCTCCACAAGATCTCAGTCGTTAACTCTGTTTCTCTCTCCACAGATGCTGCCAGACCTGCTGAGTATTTCCAGCACTTTCTATTTTTATTCAAATTTTCAGCATCTGCCATATTTTGCTTTTATTTTAGTAAGTAAAACAGCAATCTTTATTTAAAAATGACAGCACATTTATTAATGCCAGCTAGTTTTCATATTCCAACATTTCTTATTGTAGATTTTCATCTACATGAAAAGTTTATGATCAAATCATTAGCATAAGATGGTTGAAAATTGGTCAGACATAACCACTTTTAAATCTATAGTAATTTAACTAAATTATCATGAAACTGGTGTTCTTTATTAATAATTATTCCAGTGCCTGAATCCTGCTGTATCGAAATATTGCAAATCATCCTGATATTACTCTAACATACCTGCTTTACTTATTAGCACAGAGACACTGCAGATTTTACCATACTTCAGCTTGACTCAGAAATATTTAGTTTTATGGGTGAATAATGGATCTGCTCTTTATTGTTTCTTCTTTATACGATACATCAGTGTTTTTTTAAATCAAAATTACCCAGTTACTCAAACAGTTAACTCTTTGAATGTCAAGCCCCTCTCCCGTCAGGGATAGGTGATCTACTAGCTAGAGCGTTAAGATTTTTTGACTTTCAACCAGATGATGTGAGTTCGAGTCCCACCCAGGGCTGCCTGTCACTCCACATCAGTTGCTTCAGATGGGCGAGTTTTTATCAAGTTACACTGAGTGGAGCGCTATGCAGATATGAGGTGCTCTAACTTGAAGGATGACAAAACTGGTGTAAACTTATTCTCCTCAAGAGTCATACATCCATTTGGCCAATGATTTATTGGATTGGCTGATGAAGTCTATGGTACAATTTGTCTTATATTGCTGGCTAGAAGAGGAAGTATGGTATTGAATAAAACAATCATGAAAACTGAGAGAACATCTAATTTTAAATAGTTACCTGCTAACATTACCATTCATTGATTTTTCTTTTAAATATACTTTGTTCATGTTAGTAGTGAATTAGCCCATAAAATGTGTTCAAAGTCTGAAATGTTCTCAATTAATCAGGAAACCAGAATTTCAATCCCACTTCACACTTCAGCTTCTGCCTGGGATTGAATTGGCAAGGCTGCCTGGAAAAGGATTTTTTTTTTAAGTGGTCCCTCATTTCTTCTAATACTGAACAATCTAATAGGTCATCCAAAGAGAGTCGATAGCCATAACTGTGGAAATGAGTTAACAGTCTAAATTTTCCATCTCCCCTGATAGAGGAGGAAAATAAAGAGATGGTTATTTATACTTTAAAATGTTACAAAAATTGATATCAATGACAAAATGTTCTATCCATTACAAAATATTCTAATTGTATTACTCTCTGGGCATTAAAGAGTTAAGAAAAGTCCCGATAAATGATCTTTAAAAATGCAATGACCATCTGTGATTTCTTACTTAGCAGCAGGCTTGTGTTTCTTGAAATAATGCAGATATCTGCTAACACAAACCAGAATTGCTATGGGCCTAAATTTCCCGCTGAGGGAATATAGCAGTCTCTGCAAAATTGGGGATTGGGCTGTTGGTGGGGGGGAGGGAGGGTGCGGGAATATGTGTGGGCAAGCTCACAGATGTAAACCTAAACAGAGATTAGATTGACGTCTGTTAAAAAAATTGAGTGACTACTTATCCAATAGGTCGAGTTATCCCTTTCACCCTGTAGCATTAAGCAGTGCGATATACAAATAATGACTGCTATTGAGGGCAATGGAATCCAGCTTTGAGTTGCATAGGTATGAGTGACTAACAGTTTTATAATGCCAGAAGGCAAAGACTACCAGAATTATAATGGTGTAATACAGCTAGCAATTAATGCTAACACATGAGTATGAAGTAATTGTAGCTATCAGAAGACTATAGTGACTACTGGCTTCAAAATCACTTCTGAATTGATGTCCTCTGGTCGTGAATCTGAGGACAAAAGGGAAAACTTTCTTAATACTATGTAAATGTGTTTAGCCTCTACCTAAAGGTTAAAAAGAGTTTTATTCTCCAAGAATCGCATTTTCTCTCAGTAATAATGTTAGTTTTGTTCCTGTCATTAAGGTATTTAATTTATAGTCACTGGATGGTGCAGTGCCTTATAGTCCTGTCCTTTCACCTTTGATACCAGGTTTTCACTCCAGCTCAAGCAGGGGGGTTGAACACCACCTTTGTGTGACAGCTGTTAAGACTGCTGAGTGAAAATGAATTTCAGGCAATTTCAATCCAGTTCCCAGTGGAGATGAGTCCACATCATAAAGTGCCATTAAATTTGACACTAATTAGCACAAATTTGATAACCTCAGATGCCACAAGGATGAGGCGTGTGGGAAGAGAAAATGTCACTGGTGCAGTAGGGGGTGCTCTTTTGAGGACAGAATGGGGTAACATTTTCATGTAGGGAGAGCACTGCATTGGATTTGATCTACAATATGGCTCTGCTTAAAACTGGCATGCTGTAAAGTGGAAAATGTTACAGTTGTGTCATGTTCAAAAACAATTTCCAAATATCTTCCCAAATTTAAAATGTTTACATCCAAGTTAGCAGGACATTGATATGTAAATATTCAATATTCTGCTAATAATGAATGTGGGTCTAACAGTACAACATATTCATGTTTTGGATGATTTTTTATGTGAGCTACTGTCTTTTTTTCTTAAGAGTTCATTGTTTTGTAAAGCATTCCAGAAATCTGAACCGGGTGACTAACACATTATTCCTGGTTTTAGAGTGCTATCCTTCTGAGAACATCCCATTTGCTGGAATTTACATGGAAATCTGATGCTTGTTTTCCTGTCACCTAAGCAAGCCACTCTGCTTTTACCACAGGGGCTGCTTTTAGAGCCAGGATCAGTCAAAAGAGCTGGTGGCCATTTTTCTAGATTCATGCAATTTATTGACATAAATTCTGAATGCATCTGGGTCTCTGGTTTGGTTCAAAAAAATTCAGAGTTCTAGCAAAGTTTGTGAGTTCAGTGGGAGTTTGAAGCATTTAGTATTCCAGACAGATGCCATATTCAAGTGAATTAGCATGCACATCCAATGTTCATTTGCCACACTAAATAGGATAATGGGTGTTCTTCTTCCATCCTGGAGCCTTCATTAAGATGCAGATTGATGGTAGGCAGCAGTTAATTGTTATTATCCCTATCATCTGAATGAATAATCTGAAAGGAGGTGGAACATTAAAATTGAGCATTCCGGGTTGGTGGATCACCAAAACATGGCTGGAGGCAGACTTGGATAGTATATTGAGGGTTTGGTTTAGTGGTCTATGCATCCATTAATTATATGTAGGTTAGAAATGTATTCCCTGAATATTCTTTCAGCAAGCTTCCAACCTATGCATTTTTCCTTTGTATATTTTTCACACAAAAAATTCATATCCATCCTGACTATGCCAACTAAGACTGTCAACAAAGGTAAACGACGGAGAACAAACCACCAGTCCAGGAAAAAGTACAGAGACAAACGGGGTCACTGCATCCATGGCAACTATCAGTAAGGCTGGAAGAAAGTAGAAAGAAACTGTGCAGCATGATCAGCAGCCAGAAGGAAAACTGAGCAAGAGAACAAAGGAAAGAAATTGCAACTCTAGATCTTTATAGTTACAGCACTGGTCATAGTTCATAATATTTATGTTCACTCTGTGTCCAATTGGTCAGGCTTTCACAATTTTCTGGCGGCTTATCAACAGAATATTGATCTTGTTAAAATCAAAAACAAAATACGCATACTAACTGCTCTTCTCCCTCCCTGCTCCTCAAAAGTACATCATGAGTATTACTTCGCACTTTAGCGATGCCTACCTCAGTTTTCAATAATATTCCTGTGAGTACAAATGAGGCCATTTCTAGAAGGTGCATGTATAAATTATGTGACAGTTAGGGAAGGGACTCCATGAAGACGCAATAGGGAAGCTTGGTTGCTAGCCACACTATCTAGGACCTCCAAAACCCTACGAGCAGATATGCACTTGGGCGGCCATACAAAATTCAGCAGCCCTGTTTTACACTCTGCCGGAAAAGAAAATTGGGTGGAGTGTAAAATGGGCTGCTAATGCAGTATCACGTATTTTGCATTCCTGTCCAAGATGAATTTCACCGTCTTAGTGTGGCACAGCATAATGTGAAATAGCACAAGGTCTCGGGTGTAACTCTTACAAATTATTAGCAAAATTTTTTTCCTAACTCCTCTCATTCAATTAGCTAGCTTTGGACAAGTGTTTACACCCACTGGCTTTATTTCCAAGTGGGACAGATTTCACAGCAACAAGCAGCCCAACGACTATTTCTAGGCAGTAAGTAGTTTGGTAACTAGGATCCCTCAGGCCTCTTGAACACTTGGGGAATGAAATTTCTATCTATAAGAGCAGAACAGACTCAGAAAATCCTTCCAGTAGGAGTACTCAGCTCAAACATCAAGTATAAGTATTCGCAATCACCAAGGGTCCTGTTGGCTGGGCAACTAGTATACAAACCTACTCTAATGGTAGAGTGCCCTAAGCAGATGGTGAGCATCTGCATGCTCCTGGGCTATTACTACCCATAGGCACTTAAACAAAAGGAAGCACCAGTTCGTGGATATATTTTCATTCTCCTTAAAGGTCATACAGATAATTTCATGCAATAAATGATAAAGAATAAAGGAAGAGAGAGCTTAAGGGGTCTTTAATAAAATAGTGCAAGCTGTAGAGCAGTACAACAGCTTTTCCACACATTTGCCAGAGTGCACTTGTTTAAATACCTTAAAATAGTACCACAAATATATTGAATTAGACAGATGCCATATGGGCAGAAATTAAATTGTTTTGGAGAAGAATACTGGTAGAAAATGATAACCTCTTCATGATAAAAATTGCAAGCAACTCCTAAGTTCTTAGGTTCTTAAGTTCCGAAGAAGGGTCACTGACCCGAAACGTTAACTCTGCTTCTCTTTCCACAGATGCTACCAGACCTGCTGAGTGGTTCCAGCATTTCTTGTTTCTATTTCAGATTTCCAGCATCCGCAGTATTTTGCTTTTATCCTAAGTTCTTAGGTAGTGAGCTGTAGAGCAAACCCATGGAAGCCATCATAACTTTACCAATCAATGTTGATGGCTTCTGTTCTGCAGGACAACGTTAACACCTGAAATCATTAATAATAACATGCCTGGATTTTTTAACCAGAGCCAACAAAAGCAGAGAAACTGCAAGTACAAACAAATGTGTTAGGTGAAAGGAACAATCAAATGAAGAATATGTTAACTTGACAGTTGTATGCAATTTCTAGTGGTGGCCTCTAGTCAGTGCTACGGTGGTAGCATCTAAGTCAGAAGGTCAGAGGTTCGAATACTTGAACCCATGATAATTGAATACATAAATGTTGATGGTGCCTTTAATGAGATGTTGGACCAAGACCCCAACTGTCCTCTTAGGTGTATGTAAAATATCCTATTACTTGATGAAGATCTTTGTCCTGGATGATATTTATCTCTCAACTAACTTCACTAAAAACAGATTATCTGGTCACGTCTTTCATTGTGGAGGCAAAGAGGCATGGCAGAGGTACTAAATGAGTACCTTGCATCTGTCCTCACTAAAGAGGATGACGCCGACATCCTCTGACTCCCCAAAGCCTGTCCACCATTTACAAGGCACAAGTCAGGAGTGTGATGGAATACTCTCCACTTGCCTGGATGGGTGCAGCTCAAATAACACTCAAGAAGCTTGACACCATCCAGGACAAAGCCTGCTTGATTGGCACCCCATTCACCACCTTCAACATTCACTCTCTCCACAACCAACGCACAGTGGCAGCAATGTGTACCATCTACAAGATGCACTGCAGCAACTCACAAATGCTCCTTCAACAGCACCTTCCAAACCCGCGACCTCGACCACCTAGAAGGACAAGGGCAGATGTTGCACCCCTTTCAAAAAGGGGAAAAGGATAAACCCGGCAACTACAGGCTAATCAGCCTAACATCGATGTTGGGGAAACTTTTAGAGACAATAAACTTGGACAAAATTAATTCACTCTTGGAAAAATATGGGTTAAAAAATGAAAGCCTGCATGGATTTGTTAAAGGCAAATCATGTTTGACTAATTTGATCAAATTCTTTGAAGTAACAGAACGTTGATGAGAGTACAGTTGATGTTATGTATATGGATTTTCAAAAGCCATATGATGAAGTACCACATAATAGACTTGTTAGCAAAATTGAAGTTAATGAGATTAAAATGACGGTGGCTACATAGATGCAAAATTGACTAAAGGACAGAAAGCAAAGTGTAGTGAATAATGGTGATTGTTTTTCAGACTGGAGAGAAGTATGCAGTGTTGTCCCTTTTGGATCAGTATTGGGACCGGTGCACTTTTTGAAATAAATAAATTATCTGAACTTGGGTATACAGGACATATTTTAAAGTTTGCAGACATAAAACTCGGAAATGTAGTAAATGATGATGAGAATAGTAATAGACTTCTGGAGGACATAGATTTGTGAAAAGTACAGACATGTGGCAGATGAAATTTAATGCAGAAAAGTATGAAGTGATTCATTTTGGTAGGAAGAAGGAGGAGAGGCAACATAAACTAAATGACACAATTGTAAAGGGGGGGGGGGTTTGCAGGAACAAAGAGGCCCAAGAGTGTATGTACACAAGTCTTTGAAGGTGACAGGACAAGGTAAGAAGGCTGTTTAAAACCTTGGACCCTTGGAGTTAAATCAGTAAATCAGGAAAAATGTGAAATCCACTATGAACATGCCTATTTCCACTTTAGCCATGGTTGGTTTAGGGGCATCTGAGTAACCCATTCTGGAGAGGCAAGTCTATCAAAATATTTAATTAAGGTTCTGTTCCTCAGATTTTGAATTTAACTGCTGTGGGCCGTATTTCCCAGGGCTCAGGAAACCCGACAGCTAGGCAGGTAATGCTTTTTCAGCACTGGTTATGCACCAGTGGGCCCTTCAAGCAAAGCTTCTGCCAGGATCTCTTCTTCCCCAAGATCTCTTCCCCCCACCACCTCCGCTATCTCACCCTGCCCACGATCGGCTGACCCATCCCCGCAATCTCTCCCTGCTCGCTATGCCCCGATCTTCTCCAATTGTCGGGGACCATTCCTGCTGTCCCCGGCTGTGGCTTTCTACAGAGGCTTTCCTACCTGATAGCCAGCCAACCTCTCATCTGACCAGCTGCTGGGCGGGAAACGGAGTAAAAAAATAATAATGAGTTCCAGCAGGTCCTTAATGTTTCCAACATTTCATGGTTTCCCATCTGAAAACACATGCTTCTGCTCACTCCCTGCTCCCCTGTAAATATCAGGAAGCAAGCAAGTTATATTAAACCTTTATGAGCTACTATATTACGCCTCAACTGGAGTATTGTGTCCCATTTTGGGCACCATCCTCTAGGAAGATTGTCAAGGCCTTAGTGAGGGTGCAAGGGAGTTCACTAGAATGGTACTGGGGTGAAGGACTTCAGTTACGTGGACAGACTAGAGAAACTGGAGTTATTCTTTTGAGAGTAGAGAAGATTAAGGGGAGATTTGATAGAGATGTTCAAAATCATGAAGGATTTTGATAGAGTAAATAGGGAAAACTGTTGCCGGTGGTTGAATGTGGTCAGTAACCAGAAAGAACCAGAGGTGAGATAAGAATTTTTTTTAAGCAGCAAGTTGTTGCGATCTGGAATGTACTGCCTAAAAATGTGGTGGAAGCAGATTCAATAACAACCTTCAAAGGAAATTAGATAAATAGCTGAAGAGGAAAAATGTACAGGGCTATGGAGAGAGATCTAGGGAGTGGAAAGCTCTTTCAAAGAGCCAGTACAGGCACAGTGGGCTAAATGGCCTCCTGTGCTGAATCATTCTGATTGTTTAATTGAGTCTTTCCATTAGGATTATTAATCCAAGGTTTTATGGCATTATTTGGGCAGGTGGAAGAACTGCTAGCCTAAATAATTTTCCGACAGAGCTCCAATGCATATATTTTGGGGATACACCAATTATGAGTATAAATTTATAGATTCTGTACCTTATCTACATTTTGGAGGATACTTGCAGTGTAATTGGGCAAGAGATGATGGGTGGAATCAGCCCAACAGCAAACATTAGCATTTTAAACTCTTTCATATAGTGGCAATATTGTTGTTCAGTAATGACAGCCATATGACTACAGTGATCACTTCAGAAAATGTTTGTGTATCTTTTAATAGTTACCATCTTGGACTACTACTAGACTTATCAAATATTTAGCATTAAAGAATGCTCAATTGATATCTCCTATATTAACATGGATATGGAATATCCCTATAGTTATTCAACATATTGTTTTCCCTATGTTTTTGACCGAGATGTGGCCACCTACTTTTAAATTACAATCTCACTTTAAATATGAGCAGGATTCTCCTGCTTTCCTCATTTGGTGACCTCTCACTAGCAGAAAAACGCGAGAAAGCTTGCATGGATTATTTAAATTGCTCAACCTTGCAAAATAGCTTTTGAAGTATGGATGAGCATTTCACTCACTCTGAGCTAGTCCCAGCCCATCTGCAGTGAAACTAGTGAATGGGATGGTATTCATAATTCTATATTGTATTTCCGTATTCCAATTGTTGATTTCACTCTTCTGGCTTTTCTATCTGTGCTCGTAAATTAAACTGAATAAGACTAGCTGGCATGCAGGGTTTAATACCACCCTCTTCTCCTGCCTGATCTGATGCAACAATTTGTGAAGATTTTACCTATCTTGATCAGTCTGAAGCACTTTAACGCTCTTCATAACTTCAGTAAATCCAATATTAGAGCTGCTTATACACAACTTCATTTGAACAATCTTGTTTTTTCTATGTCTCAGCTGCTATTTCAAAGCTCTCTCAAATTTTGGTAACCTTCCCTAAATTTTAATCCTCAATTCCCAACAATTTCTCAAATTTTTCCACTCTTTCCTTTCTATAATCCAATATGACCTCTGGACCTACTGGAATAATTCCCAAAATCCTTAAATGGTGTGTTTTTTATACTTATACCCGCTCTACTCTGCCTCTTTAATATCTTATTTTCAGTCAACTTCTTTTTCTTGAAAATTTGAAGTTCTATTCATCCTATCCCTAACAAAGTTATCCATTCTATTATCCATAGATCAACAATTTCTAAAACAAGGCAAACTGTTAGTAACCCTGAAATTATCCCATTGGCTTGAAAGTGGAATAATCCTTGCTTTCTGGTATAATTCTCAGCATTTTCATCCAACTTCACTGATCTTGTAGCCTGTTATGCACTTGTAAAACTCGAATGTTGAACAAATTGGTGAATAACCTGCCTTTGCCTTGAACCTTCAAAGTATTTCACAGGGTGTGGCACTGTACACTTATGACTTCCTATAAATTCTCTATTCATGACTAAGTTTCATTGCAAAAACATCCTTTTGTCACATCTGTGACCTTGCCTATCATCATTCAACTGTATGCAATTTTTTTCTCTAATGATTCCATTTTACAATTATCTTCTTCCTTCATATTATACACCCTTAGTTCTCACAATGTCCAGTCCTCTCACAGTATAATGGCCAAGTTACTATATTTTGATCCTGTCCTCGCCCTTCAAGATGGCAATGAAAATATTGTTTCTTTTAAAACTTCAAAGACACAAAATTAGGACTGAACTTTTCCCCGGGCATCGAGAGCCTGACGTTGGGACTATATGTGGGTCCCGTGCCAGCCCAAGACCTCAGGGTGCCCACCGGAACAACTATAAATGAGGCAGTCTCCTAATTGGCCACCTCGATGTTCGCCATCCAATTAAGGATGGCAGGTGGGATTATGATACAGGAGGCCCAATGAGAGGGTCCGCTGGATTGGACGGTCGGCAGCCCGACTGGGAGAGATGGGCACTGTTGTATGATCACTTTAAGAGTGATGTCCCTTTAAGAACTCAGTATGCTAATGATCTAAGTACCAGGACATAGTCATGTGACGAGAAGCCATAGTCACTCAGCACAGCAACACTCCGGACAAAGATTCTGTATATAGTTTGCTCTGCAATGTATGTACTAGTTTAGCTGTTAATAAACCTTTGAGAGATCTTCAAGGAGCTGGAATCTATGCAACTCATTGTGTTGCTTAAGATAACACAAAGAAACTCATGACAGGCACTACTGAAAGAGGTAGGTGAGCACAAGGGCACCTTAAAATGGAGGCACTCTCAGATATCTGCTGAAAATGTTTTAAAAAAAAGAAGGCCCAGAGGTATTATGGCCATTAGTGTGGAGGGGTAACCCCTCCTCAGGAATTATTGTGGCTGTGCTGCAGCCGATTCAACCTGCAGTTCCATCATTGGGTGATTGAGAGGAGCCTCTGATGCCCTTCCAACGTGCTGCCGGGAAGCCATCTCCATGCAGTGGCAAGGCCTGTCCGACATTGGGAAAGTTTAATCGGAGGGGTTAATGGCCCTTGGTTGGGGCCTTAATTGGATTCCCCTGGTAGGCTGCCCCTGGGAAAGTAGGCTGGAGGCGGGACAGCATCAGGGCCCACCACGATGGGGTTTCCCACTACCTTTCAGGCCCCTTCATCTCTAAACCCCTCTCCACAGGGCCAGGAAAATTCAGCCCATAGTATCTTCATGTTTCTCTTTCCCAACCAATAGCTGCCTCCTCTTCCACTCTTAGTAGAACATAGAACATAGAACAGCACAGTACAGGCCCTTCGGTCCACGATGTTGTGCCGAACCTTTAACCTACTCTAAGATCAAACTAACTACCTACCCTTCATTCTACTATCATCCATGTACCTATCCAAGAGTCGTTTAAATGCCCCTAATGTATCTGCTTCTACTACCACCGCTGGCAGCGCATTCCACGCACCCACCACTCTCTGTGTAAAGAACCTACCTCTGACATCTCCCCGAAACCTTCCTCCAATCACCTTAAAATTATGTCCCCTGGTGATAGCCCTTTCCACCCTGGGAAAAAGTCTCTGACTATCCACTCTATCTATGCCTCTCATCATCTTGTACCCCTCTATCAAGTCACCTCTCATCCTTCTTCGCTCCAATGAGAAAAGCCCTAGTTCCCTCAATCGTTCTTCGTAGGATATGCCCTCCAGTCCAGGCAGCATCCTGGTAAATCTCCTCTGCACCCTCCCTAAAGCTTCCACATCCTTCCTATAATGAGGCGACCAGAACTGAACACAATATTCCAAGTGTGGTCGAACCAGGGTCTTATAGAGCGGCAGCATAACCTCGCGGCTCTTAAACTCAATCCCCCTGTTAATGAAAGCCAACACACCATACGCCTTCTTAACAACCCTATCAACTTGGGTGGCAACTTTGAGCGATCTGTGGACATGGACCCCAAGATCCCTCTGTTCCTCCATACTACCAAGAATCCTGTCTTTAAGCCTGTATTCCGCATTCAAATTCGACCTTCCAAAATGAATCACTTCACACTTTTCCAGGTTGAACTCCATCTGCCACTTCTCAGCCCAGCTCTGCATCCTGTCAATGTCCCGATGCAACCTACAACAGCCTTCCACACTATCCACAACTCCAGCAACCTTCGTGTCATTGGCAAACTTGCTAACCCAGCCTTCCACTTCCTCATCCAAGTCATTTATAAAAATCACAAAGAGCAGAGGTCCCAGAACAGATCCTTGTGGAACACCACTGGTCACCGAGCTCCATGCTGAATACTTTCCATCTACTACCACCCTCTGACTTCTATGGGCCAGCCAATTTTGTATCCAGACAGCCAGCTTTCCCTGAATCCCATGCCTCCTTACTTTCTGAATGAGCCTACCATGGGGAACCTTATCAAACACCTTGCTAAAATCCATATACACCACATCCACTTCTCTTCCTTCATCAATGTGTTTTGTCACATCTTCAAAGAATTCAATAAGGCTTGTGAGGCATGACCTGCCCCTCACAAAGCCATGCTGACTGTCTCTAATCAAACCATGCTTTTCCAAATAATCATAAATCCTGTCTCTCAGAATCCTCTCCAATAATTTGCCCACTACCGACGTAAGACTGACTGGTCTATAATTCCCAGGGTTATCCCTATTCCCTTTCTTGAACAAGGGAACAATATTTGCCACCCTCCAATCATCCGGTACTACTCCAGTGGACAGTGAAGACGCAAAGATCATCGCCAAAGGCGCAGCAATCTCTTCCCTCGCTTCCCGTAATATCCTTGGGTATATCCCGTCTGGCCCCGGGAACTTATCTGTCCTCATATCATTCAAAATTTCCAGCACATCCTCCCTCTTAACCTCAACCTGTTCGAGCATATCAGCCTGTTCCACACTGTCCTCACAAACGACCAGGTCCCTCTCACTAGTGAATACTGAAGCAAAGTATTCATTTAGGACCTCCCCTACCTCCTCCGACTCCAGGCACAAGTTCCCTCCACTATCCCTGATCGGCCCTATCCTCACTCTGGCCATCCTCTTGTTCCTCACATAAATGTAGAACGCCTTGGGATTTTCCTTAATCCTATCTGCCAAGACTTTTTCATATCCCCTTCTAGCTCTCCTAAGTCCATTCTTCAGTTCCTTCCTGGCTACCTTGTAACCCTCTAGAGCCCTGTCTGATCCTTGCTTCCTCAACCTTAAGTAAGCTTCCTTCTTCCTCTTGACTAGCTGTTCCACATCTCTTGTCATCCAAGGTTCCTTCACCCTACCATCCCTTCCCTGCCTCATCGGGACAAACCTATCCAGCAGTCGCAGCAAGTGCTCCCTAAACAACCTCCACATTTCGTGCAATGTCGTGCATTTCCCTGAGAACATCTGTTCCCAATTTATGCTCCCCAGTTCCTGCCTAATCGCATTGTAATTCCCCCTCCCCCAATTAAATATTTTCCCATCCCGTCTGCTCCTGTACCTCTCCATGACTATAGTAAAGGTCAGGGAGTTGTGATCACTATCACCGAAATGCTCTCCCACCGAGAGATCTGCCACCTGGCCTGCTTCGTTGCCAAGCACCAAGTCCAACATAGTCTCCCCTCTATTCAGCCTATCTACATATTGAGTCAGGAAACCTTCCTGGACACACCTGACAAAAACTGCTCCATCCAAACTATTTGCACTAAGGAGGTTCCAATCAATATTAGGGAAGTTGAAGTCACCCATGACAACAACCTTGTTACTTCTGCACCTTTCCAAAATCTGCCTCCCAATCTGTTCCTCCATGTCTCTGTTGCTATTGGGGGGTCTATAGAAAACTCCCAACAAAGTGACTGCTCCTTTCCTGTTTCTGACTTCCACCCATAATGACTCAGTAGACAAACCCTCCTCGACGACCTCCCTTTCTGCAGCTGTGATACTATCCCTGATTAACAATGCCACTCCCCCACCTCTTTTACCTCCCTCCCTATTCCTTTTGAAACATCTAAACCCCAGAATATCCAACATCCATTCCTGCCCCTGTGATATCCACGTCTCCGTAATGGCCACAACATCGTAGCTCCAAGTACTGATCCATGCTCTAAGTTCTTCACCCTTATTCCTGACACTTCTTGCGTTAAAATAGACACACTTCAACCCATCATACTGGCTGCAACTTTGCCCTGTCAACTGTCTAACCTTCCTCACAGACTCTCTGCACTCGGTATCTGCCTGTTCAACAGCTACCCCATCCACTGATCCGTGGCTCCGGTTCCCATCCCTCTGCCAAACTAGTTTAAACCCTCCCGAAGAGCTCTAGCAAACCTTCATCTGTGGCAAAATGTGTGGCATTACTATCTCCTCTGATCTCTAATAGACCTCCTATATCTCCTGAATCATTAAAGCTGCTTCGAAAAAACAAAGTCTCCTCACTGTATCAAACATTCTTGCCTCAAAAACTCTTAACTTTCCACGAATCCCAACTCCTTCCAAGTCATAAAAGCTGCTGTTAGCTCTTCCAATAGATTTTTCAGATTCCTAAACAGGATAAAAGAAAAATGTTGTTTGATAGGCAATCCTTCTCTCACTTCTAGTCTCCACTCTCTCTCATTCTATTGCTAACTTTTCTATCTATCTCTATTTCATCATTCCCAATATCATTCGTGCTCCTCTTAGCTTTTCACTTTTTTGTTCCTTCCAAGCTCTAAAGATGCCAACCCACGTGCTCTTCCCACTCCCTAAATTACCCACTATATTAAAAATAAAAATCATCATAGTCTCCCATTCAAACATTCTTTCCCAAGATGTCAAACTCTTTCTGATGAAGGGTCACTGACCTGAAACCTTATCTCTGCTTTTCTCTCCACAGATGTTGCCAGACCTGCTGAGTATTTCCAGCCTTTCTTGTTTTTATTTCAGGTTTCCAGCATCTGCAGTATTTTGCTTTTATTACAGTAGTGAGGGAATGCTGCACTGTCAGAGATGCTGTCTTTTGGAATAAATGTTAAACAGAGGTTATGTCTACCTCTACCTTATGTCTTGGGTTCTGAAGAAAAGTCATATCTGATTCGAAATGTTAACACTCTTTCTCTCTCCACAGTTGCTGTCAAAGCTGCCGAGTATTTCCAGCACTTTCTGTTTTTATTTCAGATTTCCAGCATCCGCAGTATTTTGTTTTTATTATAGTTATGTCTACCTCCTCAGGAACATAGGAAATAGGAGCAGGAGTAGGAGTAGGCCATTCAGCCCCTTGAGCCTGCTCTGCCATTCAACTAGATCATGGCTGATCTTCTATCTCAATGCCATTTTCCCGCATTGTCCCCATAATCCCTTTATATCTTTAATATTTAGAGATCTATCGATCTCTGTCTTGAACATACTCAATGACTGAGCTTCCACCACCCTCTGGGGTAGAGAATTCCAAATATTCACCACCCCCTGAGTGAAGAAATTCTTTTTCATCTCAGTCCTAAATAGCCTACCCCTTATTCTGAGGCAGTGTCCCCCTTGTTCTAGATCCCCCAGCCAGGGGAAACATCCTTCCTGTATCTGTCGAGCCCTGTAAGAATTTTGTATGCTTCAATGAGATCACCTCTCATTCTTCTAATTGCTAGAGAATACAGGCCAAGACTTCTCAATCTCTCCTCATAGGACAATCCTGCCATCCCAGGAATTAGTCTGGTGAACCTTCATTGCACTCCCTCTCTGATAAGTATATAATTTCTTAGGTAAGGAGACCAAAACAGTACGCAATACTCCAGCTGCAGTCTCACCAAGTCTCTATACAATTGCAGCAAGACTTCTTTACTCCATTACTCAAATCCTCTTGCAATAAAGGCCATCATATCCTTAGCCTTCCTAATTGCTTGCTGCACCTGCATGTTAGCTTTCAGTGACTTATGAACAGGTGCCTTTGGACATCAACACTTCCCAATCTCTCATCATTTAAGAAATACTCTGCATTTTTGTTCTTCCGACCAAAGTGGATAACTTCACATTTTTCCACATTATATTTCATCTGTCGTGTTATTGCCCACTCACTTTGCCTTTCTAAATCCCCTTGAAGCCTCTTTGCATCCTCCACACAACTCACATTCCCACCAGTTTTGTGTCATAAGCAAACTTGGAAATATTACATTTGGTCCTCATATCCAAATCATTGATATAAATTGTGAATAGCTGGGATCCAAACACTGATCCTTGCAGTAGTCCACTAGTCACAGCCTGCCAAACTGAAAATGACCCGTTTATTCCTACTTTCTGTTTTCTATCCGTTAACCAATTCCCACGTGCTCTAACTTTGCTTACTAACCTCCTGTGTGAGACCTTATCAAAAGCCTTTGAAAATCCAAACACATCACATCCACTGGTTCCCCCTTATCCATTCTACTGATTATATCCTCAAAAAACTCCAACGTATTTGTCAAACATGATTTCTCTTTCATAAATCCACGTTGACTCTGCCCAAGCCCACCATTATTTTCTAAGTATCCAATTATCACATCCTTTATAATAGATTCTAGCATTTTCCCTACTACTGATGTCAGGCTAACTGGTCTGTAGTTCCCCGTTTTTCTTTCTCCTTCCTTTCTTAAATAGTGGGGTTACATTTGCTACCTCCCAATCTTCAGGAACCACTCCAGAATCTATCGAATTTTGAAAGATGATCACCAATGCATCCATTATCTCTACAGCCACCTCTTTCAACACTATGGGATGTAGATCATTAGATCCAGGGGATTTATCAACTTTCGGTCACAATTTCTCCAGTACTACTTTTTTATTAATACTCATTTCTTTCAGTTCCACATTCTCGCTAGTCCTTAGGTTCTCTAGCATTTCTGGGAGTTTTTCTGTATCTTCCTTAATGAAGACATAGACAAAGTATTTGCTTAGTTTCTCTGCCATTTCCTTATTGCCCATTATAAATTCCCCTATCTCTGCCTGTAATGGACCCACATTTGTCTTTGCTAATCTTTTCCTTTTTACATACCTATAGAAGCTTTTACAGTCCGTTTTTATGTTTCTTGCTAGTTTACTTTCATATTCTATTTTCTCTTTCTTTATCAGTTTCTTGGTCCTCCTTTGCTGAATTCTAAAATGGTCCCAATCCTCAGGTTTAGTATTTCTTTTGGCAAATTTATAATCCCCTTCCTTTGATCTAATGCAATCTCCAACTTCTCTTATTAGCCATAGTTGGATCACTTTTCCTGCTGGATTTTTGTGCCTCAAAGGAATGTAAATTTGTTGTAAACCATGTATTAATTCTTTAAATGCCTGTCTACTGTCACATCTTCTAATGTATTTTCCCAATCGGGTGTATGTAAAAGATCTATGGCATTATTCAAAGAAAAGCAAGGAAGTTCTCCTAGTTTTCTGGTCAATATTTATCACTCAGCCAACTTCACTAAAGAACAGATTATCTAGTAATTTATCTCCTTGTAGAACCTTGCGGTGTGCAAATTGGCTGCTGCATTTCCCTACATTACAACAGTAACTACACTTCAAAAGTACGTCATTGACTGTGAAGTGCTTTGGGATGTCCTGAGGTCAGAAGAAATGCTATTTAAATATAAATTCTTTCTTTCTCTGCTGATGTTTTGGTTTCTCATTAAAGAAAAAAAATGCAGGATTACTCTCAGAACATAAAGTGCCAGTGTGATTAGGAACTGATATGTGCTGATCAGGCTCAGAACTACTTACTGGAAAATTAGGAACTATAAACAAAATTAACCAAAGTGTTGGTATAATTGGTTTGGAGATGTTGTAAAATGGCAGCTACTTTGCAAATGTCCTCAGCTATGAAGAGCAGTTGCCCTAACACTGAATTTGACATCTATCATAACACTGCAAGGAAGAACTGAGTACTGTAAACAAGTCTCTCATTACTGGTGGATGCAGGAAAATGTGATGATAGATTTTTAGGTTGACCTGTCAGAGAACGTAGACCATGCTACGATCATATCTCTTCCTTTAATAGAAGATGTGCTAAAAATGCCAGGCTCTGTGTTAATGAGGGATACGAATAATGACGGACAGGAAAAGGTCCTCTGGTCCATCCAGCCTGTCCCACATAACTGTAATGCCTTGTGCACTGCAATATATGCACTCCCCACCCTACTGAAAGCCATGTGATCTCCTAGATGGGAGAGGTGAAAAACCAGATTTACAAAAAATAGGCCAATTTGGGGAAAAGAATGTGGAAAATTCCTGTCCAAAACCCCTTAGGCAATCAAAACAAATGCAGGACATAACTCTGGGATGGATGAAAGTCTTTTTTTTTCTCAGGGGTGTATGATATAATTTTCATAAGCTTTTTGCATCTTTTTCACATGCAAACACACATTAGAAGAATAAAGTAGAATAATCACCAGAGAAGACGAAGAAAAATAACAATTTGATCATTTATTTTTGTGTAAAGTGATTGATGTTTCTACGTGATGGTCTGAAGGATGAAGCCACAATTTCATGACTGTGATCATTTGAATTGTTTGCCAGTGGACTCTCATTAATGCAAAAATAGTCCATAAATACCTTTATGGCATTTCTGCAGTCTTGCAGTGCTCATCAGGATGGCTCACTCATCTCATTCCGTCTTACTGCTGTGTGCCAGTGTACATCACAGACATATCATAGTCTGGAGAATGATGCACAAGGAGAATTAATCAATGACCATTAGTATTATTTATATAGGGTTGTTAAAAATTGTCTCTTAGTAACATTGTTAATACAGCACTTTTCAATTATTCTGAATAGAAATTTGCTTTAAATATTGGCACATTGTCAATAGAAACACACCTGGCGACCTCTGACTTAACATCCAAAAGATAGTGTCAGGTATTTAAAGGAACACCGTGCCATGTTTGCAGAAAACACATATTACTAAGCCAACAAATATATAAAAATGAAAAAAATCTGGTGACCTTGTAGATCCCCTGGGATCCCTTCATCAAGACCCTGGGCTCTGGAGAACCTAGTTTGAATGCTTATGTCTAAGGAATTATATTACCTAATAGCAGACATAAAAGAAACCTTCAAATCCATTCAGTTTCTGTCTCATGACATGCAGTAGAGTTCTTTCCACCTGTTTAGTACTAACACAGCTCCTTTACTTCCTACACCTCAGTTTTTGCAGTAAGTCCTTCAAAATATTCCATATACTTTTGTAAACATAATAGTCAATTTGTTGTGTGCAACTTATCCAATGTGAGCTGTCATTCTGTATTTAATACTTTGATGAAGATTTATGCATATTTTGCAACTTCTACATTACGATGTTTTTATTTCAGACATGAAGCAGTGAATAACTGAAATTCTGGACTGGCCAAATCGAATGATGTAGAATGATGCTGTTATCACATTAATAGATGTTGTATAAACTATTTGAATGAAACCTCTTCCCAAATATGTGAATGTGCAATTAAATCATGACAAGCTGAAATGAAAGCATTCAAGGGCCGATGTGTTTTACAAAACTACTGCACTAATATACTCATTGAGAATGTTGCATTAGACTCTCATATTCTCCTCAGTGATCTCCCACTTAAATATTGAAGCCAGTACTTTCATAACTAGCAGTCACTCCTCATATGAAGTGTGATGACAGAAAGTGAAGCAAACATCAGATACACATAAACAAATATGCTGATACCTCAGTCCAACGTTTCATAGAACCAAATAGTCATAATGGGCTGAACTTTTCAGCACCGCCTGCATGAGACTCTGCCATTTGGGTGGGAAGCAGGCTGCCAAGCAGGATGATGCAGTGGCTGGCCGATTAACTGCTGGCAGGTGGAGGAGTCATCCAGTAGGGTACCAGTGGTAGTGTGAGATCACGCCGCTGGGAATGCTGACACCATCTTTAAAGGGCTGCCAGCACTTATTTGAATTGTTGCAGCAGCAAAGAAGGCTCAGAGGAACAGCAGCAGAAAATAGACCAGTACAACTATGGCAGATCCCATGTGGCCCCACAGTTTAGCGATGCCTCTCTGCAGGTTGTCCTCCAGGCTGCTTGGGCAAGGCGGGAGGTCCTCTTCCCACAGAGACCTGCCCACCAGACTAAGCAAGCCTGGGTGGAGATTGCAGAGGAAGTCAGCAGCCATGGGTCATCTCTAGAACCTGGCTCCAGTGCTGCAAGACGGTGAATGGCCTCATGCGATCTGCCAAAGCATGGCAGCATATTGGTGAATGGCCCTGTTCCATTTTGGGTGAGTGGCTGCATGCAGAAGGCATATCTGTGGTACTATCACATAGATAGTCAGGCGGCCAGCATTGTAGACGATGGGTGCGTCTTAGTCAGGCAACTCACAATGGTCATCTGTGTGCTTGCAGGAAAAGACAGCCCATAATGCCTGGGAAAGGCTGAAGACTGGTGGTCCTGTACCTTTTAACCTTGACCCCCAATGAGGAGGAGGTGCTGGAGCTTGGAGGACAGCATGGAGGCCGTTCTGCCACAGAAGGTGAGATGGGAATGGAGAGGCATAGTGCTTCCACACTAGGGGCTGGATATTAAAAGTCCGCTGTCACGCCTGGCGGCAAGCTCATAAAATGGCGGCCCACCCATATAGTGTGCACGCCAAAGAACCACCACAATCTCCTGCGCAGCGGCTCATTTAAATAGCTGGGACAGCCCACCACCCCCCCAATCACATGGAGGAGGCGGGCTGTCCATCACTGGCAATTGCATCAGCTGCATTGGTGCCATTTTTAAAGGGCATACAGCCCTGCTGACATATTTACATTTTTAAAGATATACCCCCCTAAAATTTATCAAATAAATTTCTAACATCCCTTTCCCACCCCACAATAACAATTACACTATTTACCCTTCTCCCCCCCCCAAAACATTTGCCTTTTAAATCTGACCCTCCCCCCCCACCCCCAAGACTTTACAAAGTTTAAAGTTTACCCCTTGCCACCATCCCCTACACCGATTGCATTTATTTGACCCCTTCGCCCACCTCCACACTGAAAATCTTAACTTCATCCCCTCCCCACCAGACGGGGAATTGAAGGCGCGGGAGTGTCAGCCGCCAGACTGAGGATCGTGGCGGGCATGGCAGATTAAAGGTAAGTTTATTTAAATTTATTCATCCCGTTCATTTAAATATTGTAATTCAGTTCTCGTCATCCAGCAGCGGCGGGGCTGCCACAGAGCCTCACTGCCACCGGGAGGATCGGGCCAGGCCCTCCAGGCGTCGGTCTCCGGTCTCTGTGGCAAACCTCTGCCATAACAATCTTCTACCCTCCCCCTCACCCCACCCCCACCACGGAGCCCAACATTGTGGGCTTGGTAAAATCCAGTCCTAGGAGTGGACTGAAGGACATGATGGAATGCTCAATATCCTCTAATTGCTCTTCTATCTCACGCAGGTCAAAGACAAGAGAAGCCAATTGCAGAGACTGGGGACAGCCGTCCACCTGTGAGGAGGGGGAGGGAACCTCAGAGGATGCACCACCACATCATTCCCCCGTGCATTTCACCAATGCGTACACTCTCACATCGGTGGGTATGCGTTCACAAATAGATCTGAGGTTACAATCTGGTGAGCACAGCACAGACATGTCCAAGCACCTGGCGAAGGCTGCAACAGCCGAGACCATTGACGCCCAAAGGACTGTGGGAGACTAGGGTGATGCTGAGCCTCAGGCTGTTGACATGCCTCTGGATTCATCAACAAGGCAGCAGATGCTAGAGCTACAGCAGATGAGGGAACATCTGGAGGAGATTCCAGAGGTTATACGCACCCATGCGCGGACAACGGAGTCCATCGAGGCCATGTGTGCTGCCATGTCTCTGGCATATATGTGCATGGCTTCCTCCGTTGAAAGATTGGTGACCCTCATGGAGAGCCACATCCAGCAGACCACTCAGTAGATGTCAGAAATTCATGTGGATCTGTATGCCATAGGCAACTCGTGAGCCGCATGCAGCAATGGCTGGGCGAGAGAGGGCCGAGGCACCTGGAATCACTGCCAGGTCCTTGGACTCCTCAAGTGAGCAGAGAAGTATGGGTGTGCCTTGAAACTAAGGAGAAACAGCTGCCCGAAACATCTGGGGGCTCCTCTCAGGGCACTCCTGGTGTGGACAGTGGCACCTCAGTGAAATCAGCACTTCACTCAGCCGTGACGATAGAGAAAACTCATGCCCTTGTGCAGGAGGCCTTCAATATGCTGGGGCCCTCTAGCCCTAGATTCATAGAATCATAGAAAGTTTATGGCACAGAAAGAGGCCACTTGGCCCAACGTGTCTGTGCCAGCTAAAAAACGTTCCACCCATTCTAATCCCACCTTCCAGCATTTGGTTAGTAACCTTGCAGATTGCAGCACTTGAGTTGCATTTCCAGAGTTATTTTGAATGAGTTGAGAGTCTCTGCCTCAACTACCCTTTCAGGCAGTGAGTTCCAGACCCCCACCTCCCTCTGGGTGAAAAAAACTTTTCCGCATTTCCCCTCTAATTTTTCTACCAATCACTTTAAATCTATTCCCCCTAGTCACTGACCTCTCTGCTAAGGTGAATAGACCTTTCACCTCCACTCTATCCAGGCCCCTCAAAATTTTGTACATTTCAATCAGATCTCTCCTCAGCCTTCTCTGTTGCAAGGAGAACAACCCCAGCCTATCCAATCTTTCCTCATAGCTGCGTTTTTCCAGTCCTGGCAACATCCTCGTAAATCTCCTCTGTACCCTCTCTAGTGCAATTACAACCTTTCTGTAATGAGTGACCAGAACTGCACACATACTCAAGTTGCGGCCTAACCAATGATTTTTACAGTTCCAGCATAACCTCCCTGCTTTTATATTCTATACTTTGGCTAATAAAGGAAAGGATTCCATATGCCTTCTTACCCACCTTATCTACCTGTCCTGCTACCTTCAAGGATCTGTGGACATTCATTCCAAGGTCCCTCACTTCCTCTACACTTCTCAGTATTTTCCCATTAATCTTGTATTCCTTTGCCTTGTTTGATCTCCCCAGATGCATCACCTCACACTTCTCCGGGTTGAATTCCATTTGCCACTTTTCTGCCTATTTGACCAGACCATTAATATCCTCCTACAGCCTATAGCTATCCTCCTCACTATCTACCACACAGTCATTCTTTGTGTCATCTACAAACTTCTTGATCATGTCCCCCAAATTTACTTCCAAATTGTTAATATACACCACAAAAAGCAGAGAACCCAGTACTGAGCCCTGCGGAACGCCACTGGAAACAGCCCTCCAGTAGCAAAAACACCGGTCAACAATTACCCTTTGTTTCCTGCCACTGAGCCAATTTTGTATCCACCTTGCTGCATTTCCCTGGATCCCATGACATTTTATTTTTTTAACCAGTCTGCCATGTGAGACCTTGTTAAAAGCCTTGCTAAAATCCATGTAGACACAGGAACTGCACTACCCACATCTATCTTCCTTATTACTTCTTCAAAAAATTTGATCAAGTTGGTCAGACAAGATCTTCCCTTAACAAATCAATCCTGACTATCCTTGATTAATCTGTGCCTTTCTAAGTGACAGTTTATCCTGTCTCTCAGAATAGATTCCAATAATGTGCCCACTACTGAGGTAAGACTGGCTGGCCTGTAATTATTTAGTCTGTCCCTCCTCCCTTTTTAAACAAATGTACAATGTTAGCAGTCCTCCAATCCTCCAGCACCACACCTGTATCCAGTGAAGACTGGAAAATGATGGTCAGACCTTCTGTTATTTCCTCTCTTGCCTCTTTTAACAGCTTGGGGTACATTTTATCTGGCCCCGGTGATTTAATAACTTTCAAGGATGCTAAACCCATTAATACGTCCTCTTTCCCTATGTTGATCACATCCAATACTTCATATCCCTCTTCCTTAATTACAATATTTGCATCGTCCCCCTCTTTTGCGAAGACAGATATTAAGAACAACGCCAACATCTTCTGCCCCTACACAGGTTATCTTTTTGGGTCCTACTGTTTCCTTAGTTATCCTCTTACTCTTAATGTATTGACAAAACATTTTTGGGTTCACCTTGATTTTGCTTGCCAATATTATTTCATGCCCTCTCTTTACTTTCCTAATTTCCTTTTTGCTTTCTATACTCCTGTCGGCTTTCTGTAGTAGAGTTCTATGTGTCAGACATAAGCTTTCCTTTTCTGCCTTATCTTACCCTGTAGGCTCCTTGACATCCATGGGGCTCTAGATTTGGCTGCCCCACCCTTTTTTTTGTGGGAACATGTTTACTCTGAGCCCCTTGAATCTCCCCTTTGAATGCCTCCCATCTTTCTGGCACTAATTTACCTTTAAGTAGCTGTTTCCAGTCCACTTTCGCTAAATCACTCCTCAGCTTAGTAAAATTGGCTTTGCCCCAATTGAGAACTCTCACTCCTGTTCTATCTCTGTCCTTTTCCATAATTATGTTAAAACTGACTGGATTATGATCACTGCCACCAAAATGCTTTCCCATTGCCACTCCTTCCACCTGCCCATCTTCACTTCCTAAAACTAAGTCGAAAACTGCACCCTCTTTTGTTGAATTTGCTACATATTGGCCAAAAATGTTCTCCCGAATGCACCTCAAGAACTCTGCTCCCTCAATTCCTTTCAATCCCAGTTAATCTTGGGGTGGTTAAAATCCCTTACTGCCCTATTGTTCTTGCACTTCTCAGATATTTGCCTACATATCTGTTCTTCTATCTCCCTCTGACTGTTTGGGGGTCTATAGTACACTCCCAACAGTCTGATTGTCTCTTTTTTGTTTCTTAGCTCAATCCATATGGCCTTATTTGATGAACCTTCCAACATATCATCCCTCTTCACAGCTGTAATAGTTTCTTTGGCCAAAATTGCTACTCCCCCTCCTTTCTTATCCCCCTCCCTATCGCATCTGAAAACCCTGTAACCAGGAATGTTGAGGTGCCATTCCTGTCCCTCCTTAAGCCATGTTTCTGTAATAGCTATGATATCATACTGCCACCTGTCTAACTGTGCCCTCAGCTCACCTGCTTTATTTGCTATACTCCTTGCATTGAAATAGATAACCTTGAGCGCTGCCAAACTCTTTTTTTTATTTTCTAACCTGTCCAACTTCATCCCAAGCCACAGGACAGCAAGGTCAGCCTCCACCTCAGCTGACAGCATGGAGGAAGCACGTAGGAGCACAAGGAAGAGATTTAAGAAGAGCACCTAGCTGCACTCGGAGTTCACAGGTAACTTTTTTTGGATTCATGAAGCCTTGCAAATATTTGAGATGTCATTAATTTCTGATGTGGAAAGGCCTGAGTTCTTCTTGCATCTCTTGGGGGGCCATTTTGGACTTCATAAGCAACTTGGCTCTGTCAAACGTTTTAATGGGTGGGAGCACATGGCTTGAGGTTGAGGCATTCCCCATGCCACAGTATGCTGTCTAACTGGGATCAGTTAAATGGTAAGATCAATGGAGAAGGTGGCACCAGCATTGCAGTGTCCGGAAGCTTTATCAGATTGCATGGATCTGTCAGTAAGGATCATATGAACTGTTCCTGTATTAGCGCGTCCTGAGCATCCCTTGCATATATAGCATGGTGACTTGCCTGTTGTCCCTGGGGCTCTTCTACATCCTGCGCCTGGTCATCATCTTCCTCCATCTCCTCATCGAGGAGGAGGCATTGTGCTCAACAAGATCCTCAGTATTCAATTGTTCTCCCCTCTGTAGTGCCAGGTTGTGAAGGACATAGCACACCACAACGATACAGGAGAACCTTGCTGGGGCATACTGTAGGGCTGCAGAAGAATCATCTAGGCAAATGAACCGCATCTTCAGAATCCCTATAGCATGCTCGATGGTTGCTCGAATTGTGCCGTGGCAGGTATTGTACCTCTCCTCTGTGTCAGTGCTAGGGTTCCTCGCAGGTATTTGAAGCCACATCTTCAGTCCGTAGCCCTTGTCACCCAGTATCCATCCTTGAAGGCGTGTAGTGGGTCTCAAAATATCTGACACCTGGGACTGCCTTAGTTTGTCGGTGTCATGTCTGCTTCTCGGGAACCATGCACACACCTGGAGGCAGTGGTCGCAGACCAGTTGTACATAGAGCAAGTGGAAGCCCTTCCTGTTGATGAAGGCTGCAGACTCGGCAGTGGGAGCCTTGATGGCCACATGGTGTAGTTGATGACACCCTGCACCTGGTGGAATCCTGTGATGGCCCCAAATCCAATAGTCCTCTCAGCCTGACTGTCCAAATCGGTATGAAAGCACACTTATTGGTTAGCCTTCTTGAGCATGGTGACCATCTGGATATTGAGATGAGCCGCAGACTGGGAGATCCCACACATATCTCCAGTAGATCCCTGGAATGATCCTGAAACATAGAAACTCAGGGTTATGGTAACCTTCAGCATCACTGGATGGGGTGGACACCACTTCTGATGGGACTCAGTTCATCCTCCAGCATGGCACACATCTTGGTGATGGCATTCTTGGAGCAGCGCATTCTACGGCAACATTGCTACACTGACATCTGTAGGTAGTTGAGCAATGGTCTGTAGACCCTCTCTGGTGGGTAAGCTCTTCTCCGCACAGGATCTGGTTGTGTTCCCCTCTGCATCTTTCGCCTCCGCACACACCCCCCGCCCCTGAGGCTGGCATTCCTGCTGCCCCTCTGGTTTGCTGCTGCTCCACTGCCTGTGGCTGCAGCCTTTTCCCTCTCTGATGCATCCCCTCACTGGAGGAACTGAAACCTGAGTGAACGAGGCCCATGACTTGTAGATTCACTCAGTGTCCTTACACCCACACAAGTGCCAGAGCCGTTATGCCATTCTGCTGGTGTGCCCCAGCAGCTCTGGTACCTTTTCCCCTTCGCCCCACTGACTATGCCATTGCCCACACTATTCCACCATCCCTGTCAATACTACCCAGTACTTGCGATGGCTGCCGTTTGCAGCCAGAACTGACCTCACACTGCTCACCGCCTCCTTATACCTGGCGAGGCTGTGGTTTACGAGCAGATCTGGAAAATTCCAAAAACCCTCGTAAAGATTTCAGTTTTAAACAAGCTTAATTACCTGCCTGTCACATGGAAGTGCAACATCCTCCTGCCAAGTCTTTGCAATATCTGGATCCAGTGTGAGGACTTAGGGCTTCCGTCTCAACATCTTCTGACCGAATACTCTGACCCTTCCCGCCTCCCGGTCCACCTTCAATGGGCCAGGAAAATTTGCAGGTGCAGAATGTGTTAAAACTTGGCATCGCCTCATGCCACAACACTCTATGGCGAATTTAACCCCTAATTAAACATGAGTTCAGATTTGTTATTGGCTAATTATTATGATTTATCTTTTTGTTCTCTTTATTTTCAGTACTCAAATTATACCTTCTTCATTACAAGTGCTGAAAATAGCTAATTTACAAAATTAGTGCAATTCTAAACTTAGTCATCTCATTTCGAACATTTGCATCCTAAACTGCCAAATGCATGTTACACTACAGAAATGCTTCTTTATATGCACATTACAGTGTGTGCTGAATTCAGATCCACTGCAGAAGAGAATTTAAAAAAAGTTGACTTGCTCAAAAAATAAAATCTATATTTGTGCAGAGACCACAGCATTAGCTTTCTATTGCACAATGTATATTTTCCAACAACACAGGTCTTGTTCAAAATAATAGATGTGTAGAAGCTAATTTAGCCAGAATGCTGCTTGTTCTTTATTATTTGACAGAGTGCATATTTTTTGTTCCTCATTAAACGCTACAATTACTGTGAGATGTAAAGTGGTGAAATTATTGGCATGTGCCACTTCCATCGTTTGTTTATTATTACTCTTGCAGAAAATGCTTCAGTGGTATTAGTCTCTTCAGTGAGTTGCAGCTGAGTTAATAAATATTATTTGGTGTTTTCCCTGAGAAGCAGTGCATTCCTTGATTGTTTTTTACAGTTGGATTGGGAATATTGATTTATTTACCCCTGCTACAATAATTGTATACAAGGAGCAAAAATTTTCAGAGGTAAAATTGTATCAGCTACAACACTTTAATTAGTTATAATAGATTAGGCACACTGCTACACAGCCAAAAAAAAAATTAGCATTTATAGAGAATAAGTGGTAAAGGGGAGAAAAAGCAAGAGAGTGGAAACAACATAAACTGAACTCTGCAAAAGCTGATGTTTGTGAACAAGATAGAGCTTTGGTAGAAAATAGCTGAAGTAATGCAAGATATTTTTGAATACCTTCAAGCTTGTAAGTAGATTATTCAGTACCATGTCATTTACCTCTACTGACATTTTCTTTAAAGTCATAAAGGCCTGCAAAGTAATAAAAGGGCTCTGAATAAAATTAGAAATATCATGGATAAATTATCCTTAACCTTGGCTACATTGAGGCTATGACTTTTTAGACTTGAGCAATTTTCATAAAACCATCCACATAAAACTATGAAAAATATTTGATCCTCGACTTTCATATTGCAGAGTTTAATATCAGGTGCAGCTTCTTGTTAACTGGTGAGAGAATTAGGAGTTAGAGGCAAAATGTCTCCTCTCGCAGTTCTGTTTGGCGAAGGACAGCAAAATGTACTTTGAACTGATTGTACCGACTGCCATGACTAAAACAAATATATGTGAGAAAAATAACTTTCTTTTGACAGTAAAGAAAATTACTGGTGTGTGTATCAGTAGCTTTACTAGAGAAATTATTCGTGGTATATAGTCAGTCCAAATTTAGTGTGTTGGTGCATGAGTAGGGGATAAAATGTAGGTAGAAATGAGTAGTAGTACAAATTGGTTAACAACAAAAGTGAAATCCTTTGCAAATATCCCAGTCACCCCCAACAGATTTAAATGATGACAAATATTTTAAGTCATAATAAGTCAGAATACTAAATAAGATGCTGGAATTCTTGTTCTACATTATAAGAACACAAAATAAATAGTTTTGGTTTTTGCAGGGAACTCCTGAAAAAAAAATTTAAAATGTCATATCTTTTTTATTCATTAGCCAGATATTATGCAAGTCCTTCTGTAGAGTGTATATTTTCATTATCAAAAACATTGAGCCATTCATTATGAGAATTCAGAATAATCTTTAATGGCAAAATTTCATGCCAGAAATTTATGGTGCAAGATTTTAAGTTAATGTGAATGATTCCAGGTGTCACTAATAGCTTCAGTGATATGTGTGGCCATATTGGACTTCTACTAAATCTGAAGTAATATTCACACTCTTTTATCTGGACAGATGAGCAGAAGCTTAAATTAAATAGCATATTTCTAATCCTAGCAGCCTCAGATAGTGACTGGTGCAGACTCTGTTCGGGTACATGTAAGCACTTCATAAACACATTTTGTGTTATAGATGCCACCTGACTCCTGTCAACAGGCTCAGTAACACATAAAAATAAATTATCTGCAGGTTTACCTGTCTGAAAGATAGATTCTGCGCATCCGACTGTTGCAACCATTCTAGTGACAGGAGTGCCCATCATGTACCAGTAATAGGGTTAAACAGCTGGATTGGGATTTGTGGCTCAGCAAGGCCAGAAGGCTCAAGCACTGAAAGTGTAGGATGAATGGACTGATAGAAGGCTGCAGGACCTGTTCATTACAGCATTTTTCTGCTTCACTGCAAACCTGTAATGATTGCCACACTGTTAGATTGACAGTTGCCCTCTTTCTTCTCGAGCTTTTCAAAGAGGGTGAAGGTAAAAATTGTGCCTATTGACCTATCTTGATGCCCCATAAATAGTTCAATTTGCTATTACTGACAAGCAGGTGATAAGTTGTTTTTATAGCATTTGATCACTTTCAAAGGTTAAACAAAATAGGGCTTAATTTGAAGCACAATTAATTTGCAGTAAGATTATCCAAAGGGTAATTTTTTTTTTTGTTCTAGGATATTTTCAAAACCTGAAAGTTTTTTCTTTGATGTAATCAGTATTCTAATGTCTTTGCATCTTCCCTTCAGGTCTCTTGAGTTTGAAATGATATAATGGTATCACTGGTAAATGTCACATATGCTGAGGAGATGTCAGTAGAGTAGAGCCTAGAGGTCTGGAATTCAAATTAGGAGACTGATCTTTATCTTAAATGATGTGCCGGTAGATTTCTCCCCATCAAGTGGAAATAATAAGAGGACATTTCCGCTGTAGTACATGCACAGCTACTACAGTCTGGCTGTGTAGCATTATGAATTGTAAACTGTTCATACAGTATAGAATATAATTAAGATAAGCTTTACTGTCTGAGGCAAGATCAAAGCTTGCTTAGAAATTTCGTTTGGCTCCTTGATTTTTACTTTTATTTATGGAAACACAAAGTGACTCTAAATTAGCGAATCTGAAGTGTAAATTATGACAAATAAGTCACCTCTGGTACATATTCTTTCCTTAAAAGTTAAAAATATCCTGAAATGGAGCTTAATGTGATTAAGTGGATAAAATTAGGAAGAACCATACTTTTCATACATTTTAATGAACTACAGAATACTGTATATTCAAGGATGGACTCCGGAAGTCATCCATGGTCAGTGGCACTCATTTTGTCCAAAAGCAAGAAGTGATAGCTTGTATTTGCAATTCATCTCAAATATTCATTAATCTATGTCATTTTTCCTGTCTCTGTTCATGAAAAAGATGACTGTTCTACATTACTACAAGTTAATTACAAAGCGGCTGCGGGTGGACAGGGACGACCAATGTGCGATAATAGACGGGAGTAGACTTCAACTACTGGTCGCTTGTTACTTGCCTGAAAACTGTTGAAATCTGGCGAAGACCTGACATAACCATTTGTCCGGCTGAATCATCTTTCAGGCAGGTCTTTAAGTCCGTGGTCAGCATTCCCATCCAAAACATGAGGGAGGTTGTTTCAATATGCAAATCAGGCTCCTACACCAGTTGTCGGACCCCGATTGCAACTTGCAAGGAGAAATGGGTGAAGCATGTGTGCCTTCTTCAGGTGTTGAGAGACCTAACCAGTGGGGACCTAACCAAAAGGGACCCCTCAATGGCTCTCCCCAAAAGTATTTTATTTTTGCTAAGATTTGTTCAAGGTCAGGATGAACAGGAGTGCTTTTCCCGCAAAAAAACTTCCGTTTTGCTGCCGGCCCATTTTCTTTGACGGCACATCAGCTTGTTGAACACAAAAGTGAGCAAAATACCCATGTCTCATGTACTGTGATATCGGCGAAGCACCCAAATGCAATTGCTATAAATAATAAGATTGAAATTTAATGCATCCCACTTCACTGAGCAATCAGCTTCACGGCTTTGTAAAAGCTGCTGCTATCTTTTGTTTGTAAATGACTGCAACTGCTCATTGACAAATTGTAAGTGTAATGAATGCCATGGTAGTTATCCTTTTTTTAAATGGTATGTCAGAAACCAAACAGAACAGAACCATAATGGGAATGGTAAAAGTACTAACACAGATGCTATATTGAGCAGATGCAATGTAGATGAAGAACTGAAAGATTCCTGGAGACTGGACATGCACGGTGCATTGGGAGGAACAATGATTTTCATAATTCACACATTTGGAAAAGACCACACAAAATGGAACATTTGTATACAAGATGAAAAGATTTTTTTTTAAGAAGGCAAGAATGTGCCACTCCGTGAGTTAACTTGAATCCTATTAGTTTAATCAACTCCCTGTTTAATAACCATCTACTCTTTAAAGTATTGGCACAACAATACTGATAAAACTAACTACATCCTGAAGTTGCCCTCAGCACATGCCATAGAATTAAATGAGACTTCACTGATGTCCACTCCCTTCATTAGAACATAAGATTTGGCTGAATTCCACATAGTGCTGCATAAAAAGCATGTGCTTTAAAAGTATTTGTACTTTAAATCTATACCCTTGTATTACATGTGTAGCAGTCATTTCTGCATATGCTTACAAATGAGTTGCATTTAACTGAAATAACTACCTTCTTTTTTGTAACCTTGCAATATTCAGAGCTTTAATTTGTTTGAGGGAGGGGGTTGAATCTTGATAACGTTATCTTAATAACTGATTTCTCTAATAACTTTAAAATTGGCTCAAATTGTTTCGTCATGCAACATTTACCTGACATTTATGGGAAAATTATGATCGAAGAAATTATAGCAGTTAAATTTGTTTGGTATCATCAAATGTTCCTGTTTGCAGCAGGGTATGTGACCCTGTCTAGCCTTTTCCTGGACCCCCTGCTTGGCCATCTCCTGTATTACATTGGAATGTACCACCAGACCCCGTCTGCAGAACTTTGTCAGCTATAGTAACACCAGCCAAACATGCACGGCTCTCCAGGGACTTTCAGTAGCACAACTCACAGCACATAGTTGTTTAACCCTTTCAATTCTGAGCAGCAATATTTCTTACAACATGAACATATTTTGAAATAACCAAAAGTGTTCAAAATGCAAAGGCATTTTGCTAATTCTTTAGCGTAGCACTGACGTGCAAGGTTGTGAGATATTTGTTATGTTCAAATGAAAATGGCTTTTGGCAATAAAGTCAGTCTAAGCCTCAAAACTGCCCTCAGGTTACTTCTTTATAAGTATATTCTGAAGTTGCCTTTATTATGAGATTGAATTCCAGTTCACACAGCCATTACCTTCACCCCAAATCATTCTTTTTCATGCATTTTGTTTTTCACTTTTGGCTGCATCTGGCCAGAAAAAAAATAATGTCCTGATGCCATTTTTCATGCAATACTTGGCACTCTTGTGGAAGTGATGTGGTTCATTGATTCCAAATATCAATGAGGTCAAGTGTCTAAGAGCAAAGACTTTGGAAGCAGACCAGTGAAAACTTTCAAATTGAACCACATCGAGTCAGCAAAACCAAACTGTTAGTTCTCGCCTTTTAGATTTCACAGGAACCCTGATCTTTTTTTAGTTATCGTGGAAATTTTCAAATGTGAAAAATATATTAGAGAGAAACCCTTGGCAATGTTTACTGCTGTTTGTTGGGGTAAACTACTGAGATTTGTAAACTACAGTATTAGAAATGAAAAGCAATTTTGTCAATTGTAATTGTACTTCGGTTCAATAAATACAAACTACACAAAGGCACATCGGGTTTCTTTGTTTTTGGAAAAGGCTAAACTTTCTATCACTTTTCTGAGGTTTCCAGAAAAAGTATGAATATTTTCTTCATGCAAAGCATTTCACAAAATCCCTTCATTCAACTTGATGTGGACTGTACAAAATGAAAAGCATCATCTTAAAGAATAAGTGTATTTTTCTCAAACCATACTGATATATTGTACTTTTGAAGCTAATTCTGTGGATCAGCTGTGGCTTAGTTGGTAGCATACTCACCTTTGCGTCAGAAGGCTGTGGGTTTGAGTTCCATTCCAAACGCTTAAGCACCAAAGTCTAGGTTGGTCGTACAGTACTGAGAGAGTGTTGCCCTGTTGGAGGTGCTGTCTTTTCGAAGAGACATTAAACTAAGGCCTGTTTACTCTCTTAGGTGGATATAAAAGATCCCATGGGAATATTTTGAAGAAGAGCAGGGACGTACCCCTGATGTCCTGGCCAATATTTATCCCTCAAAGCAACATCACAAAAACAGATTATCTGGTCATTATTACATTTACTGTTTGTGGGAACTGACTGGGCACAAATTGGCTGCCGTGCTTCCTTTGCAACAGTGACTATATTTCAAAAAAGTACTTAATTGGCTGCAAAATGCATTGGGACATCCTGAGATTTTGAAAGGTGCTATGTAAATGCAAATCTTTCTTTACTGATATTAAAAATTATATGCCCCCATTGGATTTGTTTTGCCAGTTCACAAGCGGCCATTAGATGGAGCACTCTGTGGCGAGTTTGAACGCTGCCTTAATAGGTCTGAAAGGGAAACCAGTAAGACCAAAATTGCATCAGTGCAGTTCCTGCCAACTGATTGTGGAGAACCATTGTGGAGTAGCACTAGAGAATTACATAGTGTAGCACTGTCACACTTCAAACTAAAACTGAACAGATGCAATTTAATGCAGATAAGTGTGACTTGATTCACTTTGGGAGAAACAACATGGAGAAGCAGAATAAGCTAAATGGTACTATTTGAGGGAGATACAAGAGCAGAAGAACATAGGGGTGCATGCCCACAAATCTTTGAAATTGGTGGGACAGGTTTAAGGCAGTTAAGAAAGCATATAGGATACTTAGCTTTATAAAGAGGGGCATTGAATACAAAAGCAAGAAGGTCATGCTGAATCTTTACAATTCTTTAATTAGACCTCAGCTGATGTATTGGGCAGGATATTCCCAGCCCTTGGGTGGGAGGGAGTAGGGGGTGGGGGAGCCGGGAAAATAGCGACAACTGTGGTGGGGCAACACCACAACGTTGTCCCGCCGCTGAGGAGGCTTCAAATGTTGATCAGCTGCCTGCCAAATGGAGGAGACAGCCAATTTAAATAACTGAAGGCCCTGTTAAGGGAGATTTTCCAGGAGGCTGCCTGCTTCATGGAGGCAGCCTTCCTGTAGCCATCCAGGGTGATTGGAGCTGGAGGCTTCATGCTCCAAATAGGGGGCCACAGTCAGGAAAGGCCAACCCTGTGCCCCCAATGGGCCATCCAGAGGGGCCTCCTTGCTTGGCCTCTCTCATTTTTAATTTTTTACTTACCTCTCCGAGGGTGCCTCCATTTTGAGGTGCCCTCTCGACCCCTGACCTGCCTCTCAACCATGCCCACCTCTCTTGGAGGTGCTGCCGAAGCTTCAGAGTTGCCAGCCCTTTGAGTGGGCCAGCAGCATTTATGTCCCACCACTTCCGCCTCCCCCAACCCCCCGCTGTCCTTAATTGGATGGCAAGCCTGGAAACGGCCAATTAGGAGGCCGCCTCCGATAAAATTGCTGAACTCATCGTGCTGCCGGCGTGCGCTTGGGACCCCCATTTGGTCTCTACATTATGGCTGTGAAGCCTGTGGGAAAATTCTGCCCATTATGTACAATACTGGGCACCACACTTTAGGAAGGATATCAAGGAGAGGGTGCAGATCAGGTTTTCCAGGATGACACCAGGGATGAGAGACTTCAGTTATGAGGAAAGGCTGGAAAAGCTGGGATTGTTCTCCTTGGAGCAGAGAAGGTTAAGAGGAGGCCTAATAGAGATATTCAAAATTATGTGGGGTTTTGGTAGAGCAAATAGGGAAAAAAATGTTTTCACTGGCAAGTAAGTCAGTAACCAGAAGTTATCGATTCATCGATTTAAAGTAATGGCAAAAGAGCTGGAGAGGAAATGTGGAGAAATTTCTCCACACAGGCAGTTGTTAAGATCTGGAACACAGTACCTGGAAGAGTTGTGGGATCAGATTCCATAGGAACTTTCAAAAGGCAATTAGACAAGTACTTGAAGAATACTTTGCAGGGTTATGGGGAAAAAGCGGAGGTGTGGGACTAAATTGGGCAGTTCTTTCAAAGAGCCAGCACAGGCATGACCTCCTTCTGTGCTGTAAGATTCTATAGAAGAAGACAGCAGCTGGTGGGTTTAAAAAGAGGGGAAATATATAAAAGGTATGTTGATCATAAATGTAGTGTCAGTTTAATATGATTCCCAAAAAACCTGAGAATTTGTGGGCCAAGCATTATGGATGAGTTTTGAAGTTATTTCAATATCGGATATGCTAACCTCCAAGAGTTCAATTCAGGGTTGGGTGATATTAATTTGAAGAATGTTTCTGTCTCCTTAAGGGACAGTTCAGCATTTTGGGTTGTATGGCCCTCTTATGCTCTTGACGGTTCTTTAGGTACTGTGAACATCTAGGTACAGATCTCATGTTAACTATGTACTGACACATACAGTTGTGCATGAAATCTTTGTTTAAGTTTGATGCCAATAGAGCAATTTTATCAGCATAACAAACTCGCTATCTCAAATGAGTGATGCCTAGCATACTGCTAAATCAATCAAAATTGGCAATTTTGATACTATTTAGATGTACTTAAATATTACATTTAGACAATCCCTCCAGAGGTTCTTCAAAACACTTAAAACTACATTTTAAACAAAAACAATCTGAATTAGATTTTCAAAAAAAATTGAAGATCACTCTCCAAACCTAAATTCAATGTTCAATTTCTGAAGGAATTAGATTGATTGCTGAATGGAGTTGACCTAGCTTAGCTCAGCTCGGAGGACCTGTATTGTGAGGGGTTGCTCAGTCCGTAGCTAGTTGCTGGTTGAGACACTTCACAGCAGTGAAGATCACTTTAAATGAAGAAAATATTTTAGTTTTGCTCAATCGACAATAATCATGCCTCTTGCCAGATGAGGAGAAAGCAATTTGGCACCTACGTCTCATAAAGAAACATTGCTCACTTGCTCACACATCCCAGTTAAAATAATCTGCCTTGAGGCAAGAGCCCTCTAGGAAATACATTAAGCTTGAATTACAATATTTTGTTTCATAAAGTTTTTTTTATCAACGTGAAAGCATATGAGATGATTAGCATTGAAAAACATAGTGCAGTCTAACGGAATTAACACAAAATGGCTGCCACCAACTGATATTATTATATTGGATTGTAAAAACAGGCATACAAAATAATACTTTTTATTTATTAGACTGAACCATAAGCTACAGAATGAAGCATTCAATAGTCGGGTATCCAGCTCAACATGTATAACATCAGTATTACAAAACATTGTATGTTATTGGAATTCTAAGGTAATAATAGATAGTTACAACAACCAAGATCAAACTTGTGAAACATCTGTCCTTCTTGTGGTTCCCTCTGGATACAAGTATTACATGTCACCTGATAAACAAAATAAATAAATAACATCTTACTGGTTAATGAGTACCCACTAATTCCCAGTTGAGTTCTGCACTCTAACAGCATAATTTATATTTCAAAAACAGTACTGCGTCCATTCTTAAAGGGAACACACACAACACTATTATTAAATAGTATTGGTTAGAGCCCGATTACTTTATATTTACTTCATTTTCTGTCCCTTATTCTAACATAAAGCCTTTATGCCTGAACTCTGTAACCATACAAATAAGACAATGTTGAACTCTTTATTACTAGTCAATGATACATGAAACATAGCAAAAATAATATATATGAAACAAAATAAGGCATGTAATTTATTACTGCAGAAGTGTTATGTTTTCCCTTGCTTGGTTACCTGACTTAAAGCCAACAAGAAACCATCCTAAGCAATTGAATAGTTGAGTCTGGCATTGTATTAACAATGTTTAGTAAATGTATGAGCACCCCATGCATACTCATAAATATTTCATGGTTGATTGTCTGACAACCCCACAACATATGAATTCAATAACATTATCTTCTGGAACAAATTAACACTTCTTACATTTTCTTAGCTTTAATGAAATCATGTTACCACTCAGTATATGCCAAATCAGCTCACAGCTATGTTTAAAGTGCTGCACCAAATCAGTTGTCAACCCTTGTTTTCAAAGGGTTAATCTCCCTAGTTACTGCTCTGTTTTTCAAATGCTTCCCATTGTGTGATAAATTATTTCTTATTGGATTAAATGAATGGGTAAGCTCTTATCACTGACTGAATTCATGCATCTCTTTTGGTATCAGTCATCCTCAGAAGCAGGTCTGTGCCAAAGGTGCTAGAGGAAGACAGCACCAGCTGCCATGCATGTGAGTTAAAGATCCTGCTTGGTCCTCATGTTTCACGATTACCTCAGCTTCCTGTCTTGAATGGGAAACACTGCTATTGAGTAGTTGTAAAGCATTTACTGAAGGCTGAAGCTATGAGGAGGTGCAGCCATGTCAAACATCTGGTTTATGCATTACACTGAAATTGAAGCAATGGGTGTACAGTAGGGTTACAGACGTCAATAAATATAAGTCCTGTTATGGTTTTACTTATCCAAGATTTTTAAGTGGCCAAATCTATATGACAGGCATAGTATGATCACAAATTAATATTTAAACATACCATTTAGACAATGTAACTTGAAATAATCTCTGTAGTTACTAACAATCTAAGTGCTACATTCCCTTTAACTGTACTTGCACATTAAACATTTGAAAATGCTACTTTCTGCATTTCATATTCTGATGCAAAATATAACAGTTTTAGAGAACAATTGTAAGACAGAGAAGTTCTTTGCTAAATGGAAAAGGATTAAAATTTTGTGTGCAGCTCTTCTTTTTGGAAGAGAAAAGTTCCTGTGTAATCAATATGGTGATTTCCTGACCTTAGCCAGGATACGAGCAGGATGTTCATAGCAGTGGAGAGCCATTTTCATATACAGAGAAATGAAGAGTCAGACAGCCACAATGCAGGGCTGCCCTTGTCCATCTTTTAGCATCTTACAAAATATCACAGGCAGAGGTTTGGGAGCAGGCCAACCACTCACACAATTAATGGGGGAGCAGTGTGTAGCACAGGAAGGTCTAAGGCATTAGTTCATAGGAAAGAATAGCTCATCTAACTACTTGACACTTTTTCCATTTTACATGTTTGATGCCTGCCTGCCTGCCTGCCATAGAGCATAATTTTAAAAAATCTTACTGAACTAGGTGAATAATATCTTGGTGGTCTCTATGTTATATTACACTAAAGGTAAATAATTCTCTCACTCAAAAATATCTTTACATAGAAAATAAATTTCACCATGAATATTATCCCTTCAACCATTGAATAACATCCACCGAACAACAGTAGGTGTTATTTGGGACTTAACAATGAACCACAGCAAATGGTGCACATATGGCTAAGGACTTCTAGGAGCTGAGCAAAGCAGTATAGTAATGACATATCTAATTCCATCACACAGTGCTGTAGGTTTGACTACATCTTCAAAAAAGTGAGTTCTACGAAAATGATGGTTTTTATAGTATAAATGGAGTCTGTGGTAAGTGACCAAGGAATAAAATATTTCCTGATAATTAAACCATCATTACTATTGGGTGATGTAGTCCAGTCACAGTGGAATATTTTCTGCATACTACAGTGGCCTTTCAAGTGTCACATGCAATTTTTGTAAGCTATTTTTCAATGGTAATTGATCTCCCATGTTTCATATAAAATTATTAAACAGATTTTTAAAATATTGAACAGAATAATTAAAAATAGTATGCTATGCTGTTCCCTAATTATTTTGTTTAGTTTCCATATCAATTTATTTTTTTAAAAATCAATATATTTGGCCTCAGTTTATTCTTGCCCTCAACATATTTATTCTTCTTGCTGCTTTTATTTGCATTTCATTGTGCAAAATCACGTTAATCTTTGTACGTAAAAAACTCTATGGGCTGAATTTTGTGCAGTCCTCTGGGACAGGAAGGGAGGCAGGGGGTGGGGGACATAAAACTGGGATGGGAGACGTCGGATGGGAAGTCTGACATTGTGATGTCCCATCCTGATTTTGTGCATGGCGGCAAATATGGAAGGCAGAAATCGGAAATCGGTGTGGCAGGCAGGCAATTAAGGCTTTAAATTTTATTAATGGCACATGGGAATCACAGGGCTTCAGTGCCTTGCCTGGTTGAGGGAGGCAACAGGAGGCGAGAGCTCATTGCTGGCTGCAAGGGAAGACCATTGGGAGAGGCAGCATTTGCTGCCAGGCAGGGTGGAGAAGGGAAGGTATCGGGCATCATCTGAGGAGTGGGGGCAAAGGTCCAAGAATTGCAGGAGTGCTATTTCAGAGGGAAAATGGGCAAGTACCACCTCATCAGAGGTGACAAGTGGGGGGAAGGAGAAGGGCCGCTGACAGTGAAGGCCTTGTACTTAGGGAGAGGCCACCTATAATGGGCCTCATTTATGCATTGAGGAGAAGGTGTAGAAGAGTGGAAGGGAGGTCCAGGCACCTGCAGCAGAACCGCACTGACCTGTGAGGCCACAGGAGGGTAAGCAGCAGCCTCCAAACAGTGGTGAAGGCTGCAGAGGGGCAAGACAGGTGGCTCCCCTCACAGAAGGAGGTACTCTCAAGAGAGGGCCTACTGGTTAAGGCTAAACTACCTGCAGATATCCAAGAGGCAGTGGCAACAAAGACTCCGGCTCCAGGGAGGCTGTCACTGACCTCTGCACTATGATGCAGGATGAGCTATGCCCCAGGGGACTTGGTGGAAATCCAATGCCAGTGGTGCTGAAGGTCACTATGGCAATGAACTGCTAAGCCTGTGGATCATTCCAGGGATCCACTGGGGACTTGTGTGGGATCTAATAGTCAGCGGCCCATTGGTGCATCAACGATGTCACCAATGCCCTTTTCAGGAGGGCTGATGACTACTGCACTTCCATATGGATCCCAACTTTCAAGCTGAGAGATCCATCAGGTTTGGGGCTGGATTCCCCCAGGTGCAGGGTGTCATCGACTGCAAGCATGTGGCCATCAAGGCTCCTGAACACCAGCCAGTGGCCTTCAACAGCTTCCACTCCCTCAATGTACAACTGGTCTGTGACCACTGTAAACCGATCCTGCAGGTCTGTGTATACTTCCTGGGAAGTTGTCATGATGCCTATATTTTGATGCCAGAGCTTTTCCATCCCCCCCCCGTCTGCCTTCCAGGGATGGATCCTTGGAAACAAGGGCTACCCACTGAGGTCATGGCTACTGACGCCTGTGAGGAACCCACGCACAGATGTGGAGGAGAGATACAACACCTGCCACGGAACAACATGAGCGACCATAGAGCAGGCCATTGATCTGCTAAAAATGAGATTCAGGTGCCTAGATATGTCCACTGGAGCCCTTCAGTATGCCCCGGCGAGGGTCTCACATATCATGGTGGTGTGCTGTACACTGCACAACCTGGTGCTACAGAGGGACGAGGCAATTAACAATGAGGAATGTGAAGAGGCGACACTTCCATGGATGATGAGGATGCGGAGGAGGAAGCTGGCCAAGCATCACCAGATGAAGGACCCCAGGGACAACAGGAGAGACACCATGAGATACGTGTAATGGAAGCTCATGATGCCCTTATACATTCGCATTTCCTTTGATCCTTACTGCCAGTTGTATATTGACCAATAAAGACTTACCTTTATACAATTCTGTTGTCGCCTTCTTTCTTTCTGGGAACAAACATTCATTGAACAGTTGTGCAGCACTGACATGTCAAGGTTCCAGATTGGATCCCTCACAACATGATCCCCCACCTCGAGCCTCTTCACAGAGGCAAGATTGAAACAAAGCACCAAAGGTCAGACAGAATAGGAAGGAGATCTTGCTTGTTGGAAAAAAATTCTTTACTGACCATGACAGCAAATGCTACCCTTTCCATCTACAATACAGCAGGGCAATTAGGGATGGGCAATAAATACTGGCCTAGCCAGCAATGACCACATCCCATGAGCGAATAAAAAAAAAACACATTCACTCGTGAATCCCCTGTGCTTTTAGGTGCTTTTCTTCATTCATTTACGTGCACTCCTATGAGGTTCTCCCCCTGGGCTGTCAGCTGAAGTGCAGGCACACTTGGCTAAGGATGTCCTTGGCAGTCGTCTTCTGGCTGCCTTAGGCCTGGTGGGCCCTGGCATGTTGGGGTCCTCCTGCACAGAAGCAGTTGCACCCTCTGTCATCAGAAATGATGGAGGCCCTGGCATCGCTGGCAGAGGGGCAAAGGAACTGTTGGTCGCACCAGGAGCACTCTGAGAGGAGCCCCCAGCAGCAGTGGGTAGCTGCTCCTTTTCCCTTGCAAGGCAAAATTGTGCCTCCCTGCTGCCTTGTGCCAGTGGTCAAGACGAAGGTATGCAGGTCTGCACGGATGTCCTGTAGACACAGGGTGCTCTGCCAGATGTGGTTCTCCAGGAGCGTTGCCAATCTCTCATTGGAGGACGCCATTTGTGTACCAATCAGAGATAGTGCAGCACTCAAGGCCTGGATGGACTCCCCTCTCATCCATACTTGGGTACACATATCCTTCGGCATCTCTGCCAGGTGTTGACTGACCTCGTGCTGCAGCCACGGCATTTCCCATGAAGCAGGCGACACCAGATGCATGTCATGAGCTTGGGGCACAGCATGGGCTTGGCCTCCTACATTCCTCCGACTGTCAGAGGCCTGGGCTGTCAGCCTCCATCAGCTGCATAGGCACGTGTGCGATGTGTCCACCAGGTTGTATGCATGAATCTAACCCCAAGCGCAAACCCACTGACGTGAGAGTATTTGCGCTGGTGGAGAGTATGAGGTGACGATGGATCTTTTGAGGCTCCATCTTCCCCCTCAGAGGCAGCAGGCTCTCCCACAAACTCGGAGTCTCTTCAAGTAGGTTCAGCCTGACCTGCATAAGAGAACAAAGATATTGAAGGGTCATGAGCCTCCAATCCCAACATAACACACATTCCTACGTTGGAGATCCCTGTAGGCACTGGATGCCTGATGAGCAGCATGGCTGCATCACTGCAGATGCACCCTTGTGCCACATGACAACCTTACTCACTGTCTTGGGAAGATGCCCCTGTCTCTCCATCCACAACACTTAGATTAGTTTAGTTTAGTTTAGAGATACAGCACTGAAACAGGCCCTTCGGCCCACCGAGTCTGTGCCGACAATCAACCACCCATTTATACTAATTCTACACTAATCCCATATTCCTACCACATCCCCATCTGTCCCTATATTTCCCTACCACCTACCTATACTAGGGGCAATTTATAATGGCCAATTTACCTACCAACCTGCAAGTCTTTTGGCTTGTGGGAGGAAACCGGAGCACCCGGAAAAAACCCACGCAGACACAGGGAGAACTTGCAAACTCCACACAGGCAGTACCCAGAATTGAACCCGGGTCACTGGAGCTGTGAGGCTGTAGTGCTAACCATTGCGCCACTGTGCTGCCCACTTGTTCCATCCTATGGCTCAGTAAACTCCATGGTCTCCTCCTCCATTGGGCTCAGGACCTGGAGAATCAGCAGCCTAAAGCCAGTCTTGGCCCACTCTCTGTGACTGTGTGCAATCTTCTCCTGCAGACTCAAGGATATATGCTGTTGGTCTCCCCATCAGAATATTACCAAGACATATGCTGGTGTTCATCCAAGGGTGCTGGATGGGGGCACACAGATGCCTTCTGCATCCAGCCCCTTTCCAGGGACCTCGTGAGGGTCTCCAACGACAAATGACCTCCTTTCAGAGCCATTTCACCAGACCTTTGGCAGTTTGTCTACGTCCTATGACACTTTGCGCACATCTGGGTTACCACCACCTCTCTACCCAATGCACGTTCCTCTGCCAGATGCAAGACACAAGAGCTGAAGACATTAAGAGGTACTCATTTTCGCAGTCCAGATGAGGTCATTGAGCTGCTTGCGGCACTGAATCCAGGTCCTTGGTGTGACCCCATGACTGCTGTCCTCCTCTGCAAACTGTAGTCAGGCTTGCTTGGTCAGGCTCGCAGCTCTCCTCCTCCCGTCTCTAGAGAAGAGAATCTCCTGCCTTTCCCTGAAAGCTTGTAAGAACACCTGGGGGGGAGGCATCACTAAAGTGTGGGGCCACCTGGGGTCTACTGTCCGCCATTACTCTGCAGCTTTTCAGCACTCTAGAAATCTATTAAACCAGACAGCAACATTGAATGCAGGGCTGGAAGCCCTTTAAAAATGGTGGCAACACATGCTGCGGCATCAGCTGATGCTGGAATCCCCGCCTCTGCCACCATCCACGTAATTGGTCAGTCTCCATGCCTCTTTCCCCTTAATTTGCCGGCTGCCGCTGTATCGCATGCAGCCAGCCACTCGTGGCCCCAACGTAAGCTGCACCTGCTTCCAGTTCCTACGGTAGGACCGGTGGCTTCATCACAAAATCCAGTCCTTTGTATGTTTTTAAATGATCTACTTAGCTCTTGTTTGCAGAAATTGTACATAAAATCCTGAGTTTTTAATTTTTCAGAAAAGGGAGGAACAGGATGAATAACAGAATCCAGGGTTGAAGCAGAGACATGGCTGCAGTGGGGAACAGTGCTGAGGGAGAATAACCTAGAGGCTCAGAGTCATGTCTGACAAAATCCATGGGGTGGGAGAACTGTGAGAGTGGGTCAGATATCAAATGGAGCGTGGCAAGAACAAAGTTTATATGGGAAACAAAAGTTGGAGCTGTGAATTGGTAGTGCGAAGATCAGGGTGAGTTATGTCAAGATTAAAGCCAGAAGGGAATGGTGGACTATTGAACTTGGGGTTGTATTGGGGTAGGATGGAGGGAGAACGTGCAACAAGTCCACATGATGGTTTCTAGGGATTGTAATTATCTCAGCATTGTCCAATAGAAATCACTGACCAGCCACAGGTGTGGCTATGGTGACAATGGGCTGGATTTTGCTCTGAGTGGAGCCTGCCATTTTTTAGTCTTGCACTTTCTCATAGACTTTCTATTGGCTTTTGCATGGCAAGTTACTGTCAGCCAACCATCCAAAAAGCGCTGTGCTCTCGATATGGAATGTGGGACCTGGGTGATCAGGGTGAACAACTGTGTATCTCCTTAACCAATCAGATTGAAGAATTATTGAATGAGCACAGACTCTAAACTAGGAATTACCAATTCGAATATTTCATTCAATGTCAGATTGGATACAGAAAAGAAAATAAAGAGAGGGAAAGAAAGATGGAATAAAAGAGACAGAAAGAAAAAGTGAAAAAAAAATTCTAAATCTCCAATGATAATTAAAATCTGAAGCAATGTGATTCCACATTTGTAAAAGATTTTTCAGTGCCAGAGAGGTTATTTGGCAGTAATTCAGGCTTACCACACTGTTAAAAGGGTACTTAGACTGGAATAAACAAGCCCTCACTGTTTTTGACAAGTTTTGTCTGTAACAATGAGGTAAGTAAAGAAAATATATGTATTTGAATGTTGAGTCAGATGGTGAGATGCTGTTTTCAGGAAAAATTTGGAGGAGCAGAGCACCTCGGACAGCAAATTCTAGATTTCCACATTTAAGTGCGCATGTGTGGTTGCTGGAGCTTGCTATCTGGTTTGAACATAAATAGCAGTGCGTATTAGCCTCAGCATTATTTCTACAGCAAAACCTAGCCTACTCTTTTAGCCTCATGCATTAATGTTAGTAGAAAATTCCTTACACACAATTCAGGAAAATGTACTTCATCATGTGTATATTTACTTCACAAACATCTATCACTGTTCTGAGCAAGGCTTTGTAGTCTTTTATAGAGTTTAGAATTCTGGCATGAGTTTATCAGACACAGCACATCTTAGTGGAGCTTCTCAATCTTTGTTCAGCAATTGCAAGAGGAACTTTGGCTTCATCAGAATGAAAGCTGAGAGTGGTGGTCCACACAATGAGATGTGCCAGACCTGCCCTGCTCTCCACCCAGAACATGGTTGGATGCTGCCTTGCCATTGCCATGACATGCCCTGTTGGAGCTACGTGTCACTGGTTGGGTTTGCTTTGTTCTGCTGACCTAGTTATTCTGATTTGCTTGAGCAGACCAAGTTCATAACTCCCCTCACCATTCGATGTTGTCAGTGTTTCCATGGTGCTGATGTCTGCCATTTTCACCCATTTTGTACACCATTTTAGTAGATAACCGGCACAGTGGCGCAGCGGTTAGCATCGCAGCCTCACAGCTCCAGTGACCCGGGTTCAGTTCTGGGTACTGCCTGTGTGGAGTTTGCAAGTTCTCCCTGTGTCTGCGTGGGTTTCCTCCGGGTGCTCCAGTTTCCTCCCACATGCCAAAGACTTGCAGGTTGATAGGTAAATTGGCCATTAGAAATTGCCCCTAGTATAGGTAGGTGGTAGGAGAATATAGGGACAGGTGGGGATGTGGTAGAAATATGGAATTAGTGTAGGATTAGTATAAATGGGTGGTTGATGGTCGGCACAGACTCGGTGGGCCGAAGGGCCTGTTTCAGTGCTGTATCTCTAAACTAAACTAAACCAACAGACAGTAACTAAGGAATTAAAGCATACACAACAATGTCGAATTCAGTTTTCATCTGTCTTAGTCCCAATCTTAAAAGATTTTATATTTCTCATACTGCTGTAGAATGAAATTCTATACTTGCTACATTAATCACCCTATTTTGGCTCTGAGTTGAACTATTTTATGCATCAACGTGTGTAGAATTAAGTTTTTTCTGTGGACTTATGGGGCAGATTTTCAAAATGGGGTCGGGAACCCGACTCCCTGATAATTTCTGGGTCCTGACCCTGTTCCTCAACTGTGTCGCTCATGTGACGTTATTTTTATATGTTAATACCCTACTTGGGCAGGAGGTGAGCTCGGTGTCCAATTAATGACGCAAAGCATTCCAGGATGCAGGAGCTGCCTGCAGAGTGCAAACGGCAAAGACAAATGACAGCCATGATGGGGAGGTGGTGGTGTAGTGGTCATGTCACTGGATGAGTAATCCAGAGACCCAGGCAAATCCCACCATGGCAGATGGTGAAATTTGAATTCAATTAATAAAAATCTGGAATTAAAAGCTAGTCTAATGGTGACCAAGAAACCACTGTTAACTGTTGTTAAAACCCATTTGGTTCACTAATGTCCTTTAGGGAAGGAAATCTGCCATTCTTACCTGGTCTGGCCTACATGTGACTCCAGACCCACAGCAATGTGGTTGACTCTGAAATGGCCTAGCAAGCCACTCAGTTCCAGGGAAATTATGGATGGGCAATAAATACTGGCCTAGCCAGCGATGCCCACATCCCACGAATGAATAAAAAAGCCTATCAGCTGTGAAACCCTCATTCATATATTTGTCACCTCCAGCCTCGATTATTCTAATTTTTTTAAATTCTTTGATGGGATGTAGACCTCACTGGCAAGGCCAGCATTTGTTGCCCATCTCTAATTGCCCTTGACAATTGAGTGGCTTGCTAGGCCATTTCAGAGGGCAGTTAAGAGAATCACATTGCTATGGGTCTGGAGACTCATGTAGGCCATATGGATGTACTCCAAACCTCCACCCTGCTTAAATGTCAGCTCATCCAAATCTCTGCTGCCCATATCCTATCCCTAACCCATCACACCTGTGCTCACATTCTTCATCTCCCCAGCCCTCAAATTTAACATTCTCACCCTTGTATTCAAATTTCTCAGTGACCTCTGTAACCTCCTCCAGCCCTACAATCCCACCACCCCCCCCCCACCCCCACTCCCCATTCCTCTAACTCTAGCCTCTTGAACTTCCCCCTCCCTTTGTTCCATCATTGGTGGCGTCAATCATGTGTTCAGACATTTAGGTACTACTCTCCAGAAGTCCATGCCTAAATCCTTCTGGCTCTCTAGCTGCCTCTGCTTGTGTAAATCTCTCCTTAAAACCACCTCTCTCCTATACTAATGGCAAAACGTTTGGCCATCCCTCATAATCTCTCCTCCTTTGGCTCTATCCCATTATATTTACCCATTGTTATGGTAGGTGAGTAGCTGCCAACTCATTTTAAGTGACTACAATAAAGGTAAACATTATTATTTTTCTACCCATTCCACTCAGTGCAATCACATCCACTTTGTGGTGATGTGGTTTCCATGAATTTTCTTGGGTAGTAGGGATCTGTTGTCCCAACTATTGTTGGTTGTGTAAGTCTGGAAGAGGGTCTGCATTCAATTCCTGCTAGTTTAGAGGCAGCTAGATGGCTTTGCATCCTGATGGTATAAGGGATACTTGTATCTGGCCAGCAGCATCAAATGTGAAAAATGAATTGTGGATTACATTTTACAGTGAATCCAGAAGAAAAACAAGTTTTCATTACTAGTAGGTATGATATTGGAAATTACATAAACATATATATTATAACACAATCTAATCATTATCAATTATATTAATATAAATATTGCTGTTTCAGTTTCTCAGGGCTAAAATGACGAGCATAGCACAAGTTTAAATAAAAATAATAGTGTCAATATATTGTGATATAAATCAAATGCAATTTGATGGGGTCCTTTTTGATGCATTAAGTTGCAATACTAAGACATTGCATATAACAGGGTGACCTTTTTAAGATATTTACAGAATGCTATTAATAGAAGTGCCTGTAACTTTCTCCAATATACTTTTAGAGGCAGAATGTCAATGCCATATCTTTAAAAATGTCAGCGTCAAAGTTAGCTTTTTTCCACTTTTGTCACCCTACTGTTCACTTCAGTGTCTCTTTTCCCTGCCATTTTGAAGATGTAGAAAATGTAATTTTATAACCCATAATATATATCAAACTCATGCTGCAATCCCACAAGGTTATTTGATGAATGTCATTCCAATCCTTTACAATAAATTCTCCATGGGAAACAGAATAGAAGAAATACAACGAAATTGTGAACTATTGTAAGAAAGACTCATAAAAAGGAAGAGATGAAAGTGTGCATAATTATTTTAAAAATGAAAAGACGAAGAGCTGCAGTGACCATAGTACATCAAAATCCAAAATCTACTGGTATTGATGTGTATAATGTGGGTATTGTTAATGCAGTAACATTTGGATAAAGGACTGTTGATCTTAGGTCTGGGATCTGAAAGCAGTGGAGTTGTTGAAGCTGGAATTTAGCAGCACTTAATGGGGAGAATGAGAACTCACAACCATAGGAAAGGAGCCCAGGACATGAGAGCAGCAGAGTCCAAGGACATAACATGGGAGTGGAAGAGTCCAGGCCCAGTATATCTAGGAATGGGAAGGCAGATTCCATATCCTGAACATGGAATAGCAGAGCCTGGGCCCTGGATGTGGGAGCAACAGGGACCAGGCCTGGGAAGTGGGAGTGGTTGAGATGGTGCCTAATCAATTGTATTCTGAAACATACATACAAAAAGTTGCAAAGGAATCAATTAAGTAAATACAATCTAAATTTACAGTGCACTTCACTAAATTGTTTTTGTTTTGGTTGAGTGAGTTCATGATCTGAGTTCAAGTTATGATATTTACTGTCAATCATGGCTATTGCATTGCAGTGCTGGTCTTTACATATGGTGTTTGGTGATTTTCTAAGATCTTCTCTGTGTGAACCTTGTAGAGGATGATGATGTCTATTTGCAAGAGATCATTATCAGAGAGCATTTTACTTCATGGTAGGGTTCCAGTAGCTGATCAGTAATTCAAATGTGGTTGCAGAAGGGGAGCCTAATGAGAAAGCAAAGAATCAGTAGTAGTGAGGAGGTCAGCGCTGAGAGCAAAAGATTAAGGTTGCATATTGTGGTGGGATCTGAGAAGCTCTGCATGCACAATATATCAACAAAAATATCAACTGTCAAAACACAGTTCTGGAAATGGAACAGAAGGTGAAATCTGAGAGGGGAAATGTATCTGCAGAAAATTGTTTGAGGCTATTGGAAGATAAGCTCGGTAAGTTTTGTGATTTTTCATCAGAATTCTTTAGTTTCATGTGATGGTTATGTTCAAATGTTATTTTTAGGTATGCATAATGGCTATGATAAGAAACCAACATGGCCATTTCAAAGGACATAGAAAATTCGTTTTGGGGGTTTTGATTGGCTGATTTTGTTTTGGTTGCTGTTTGCTCATTGGTTTCTATGCAATTGGCACTTTTGCCTCATGGATACATTCCAGCTGCAAAACTCTTAATTATATAGATTTGATTCTGGTTCTAATACAATGCATTTGATATCATGGGATTGGCAGGTTAATGTCTGGATTTTGATTTTAATTGAATTTTCAGCACATTCATAATTGATACTTTTAATACGTAACTCAATCAAGGTAACGTCAGATAAACTCAAGAAGGCATGTCACTGAGTATGATTATTCACTTACTATATAAACCTGTGTTAAGGACCCTGACTAATTTACATTTATTTTCAATATTGCTGGGCCCACAATGTTGTACATTAGACTTTACATATTGTATGCTGATCTAAAATGAAATTGTGGTTATAATAATTCAGTTATGGAATTCTGCAGACTTAGTGATACAAATAATCACTGTTATACACATTGAGGACTTTGAGTGCAAAGTTTTAAAAAATTCACACATTCAACATCAATTTTTAAAATGTTTTAAATCTGAAGAAGTAAAATTTAATTTGGCATGGCATCAAATCCATTTGTACAGTCCTTTTTAATTAAAAATGCAGCCCTTGCTATCAAAATTTAGAGAAGAGCCTTCATCTTCCATTCCTTTGAGAACCTGAGTCTAAAAAATTATGATAATATCATATTGCCTAACAGCCTTTTCTAGCATAGTCTGTTTTCATGGGAAGCATGGTAGCTAGCCAATCAAGGTACATTTTAAATAGTCAATAACCATAGACTAGAAATGACTGTTTTTGAGGGTTAACTTTATATTCCTGGAAAGGTTACAAAAGGTTTGGGGGAGAATTTGCTGCGGCTGGTATATGTACAATTTTGCTGTTTTCATTCTGTGGGCTAAAATGTTGGCTTTGTCTCCTGCGTAATGGGCTAACCAATGATGAGGGAACAGCAGTAATCCTCCAAATCAGCTGTGAGCTGCAATTAGAAAGCAGTTAAGCACCTGAAATAGCAGTGAGAAGGAAAAGACATCTGTTTAATCACCAAATTGCTGCAGAATTGTGCATTATTAAGCGAGAAAAAACAGTTTGTTAGGTCAGACACTGCAAACCCTTCTACAAGGACTTGAGAAGAACAAAAGCACAATTATTTACACAATACCCCCGCTTGCCCTGCACCATCATCCCTTTTGTCATTTTAATCTCTCCTGCTTTCCAGCCTATCACAGACCTTCCCTTTTCTAATTCTCTTCCCCACTCTGCCATTTCCCTGACTCTGTACTTGTTTAAAACATGCTACATCTCTAACCTTTTCCAGTTCTGATGAAAGGTTATCGACTGGAAACATTAGCTCTGTGACTTTCTCCACAAATGCTGCCTGACCTGCTGAGTATTTCCAGCATTTTCTGTTTTTATTATAGCACAATTTAAGGCTCTGATGGCTACTGCTCCCTCAGAAGCACATGACGCACCAGACATGAGGGGAATAGCTTCAACTACGCAACACCAATCAATCACCACAGTCTCATCTATGATTTAGTTGCCTGCAAGTCTCTTGCAGGTCCCAGACCATCAGAATCCTAGCAGGCTGTTAGTAAAACCCAGCAGCCAGTCAACGCACTTACATTTTGCCCAAAAATATTAATTAAAAGGCGTAATAGTTTAGATGTCGTACGTCTACAACAAAGAGCAAGCAGCAAGGGGCAGCATTGGGCCAAAACAAACTGCTACCTTTCGCACAATACAGAATCACAGAATTGTTACAGCACAGAAGGAGGCCATTTGGCCCATCGTGTCTGCACCGGCTCTCTGAAAGAGCAATTCACCAAGTGTCAGTCGCCAACCTTCTCCCCATTTTAGTATAAGGATGTGAAGAGTTAATACCAAAGATAGTGAGAGACCCCTCCCACTGTACAAGCAATGATGTAACAGACACATGAGATAGGCTTGAGAAGAAGAAGGTATAGCAGCATGAAGAATTCTAGCTTAGGTGGCTGTGGAGAGTGTATATAGTAACTGTAAATGATAAAGAGTTGTTATTTAACCTTTACTGGAGTCTAAGACTTTCTCTAGAATGCCCTACATCGCTATTAATACAAATACAACTAAACCCATACCCGTAACCCTGCACATTCTTCCTTTTTGGATAACAGTCTAATTCCTTTTTCAATGCCTCGATTGAACCTGCCTGCACCACACTCTCAGGCAGCGCATTCCAGACCTTAACCACTCACTGCGTGAAAAAGTTTTTCCTCATGTCACTTTTTCTTCTTTTGCCAATTACTTTAAATCTGTGCCCTCTCATTCTCGATCCTTTCATGAGTGGGAACAGTTTCTCCGTATCTACTCTGTCCAAACCCCTCATGATTTTGAATACCTCTATCAAATCACCTCTCAGCCATCTCTTTTGCAAGGAAAACAGCCCCAATTTCTCTAATATATTTTCATAACTGAAGTTCCTCATCCCTGGAACCATTCTCGTGAATCATGAATACATAATAGAGGGAATTAATGTATTGCATTTTGCTTGAACCTGGGGTAAAATCTTTCTATGCCGATGGATACAATATAGAAGGAGGTCAGGATAAAATGAGAATAGGTTGTGTTTGGAAAAACTGAACTTAAATAGGTGGAACCAGGTGGTTTGGGCATATTTAGTTGATGTTGTTTGCCCTTATAGCAAATAGTGTTACTATAGTAATTCCTGGAAGAATCTGGAATACCAATAACTCCTTGCTGCATTGCTGGTACCACTGTTAATTCTGCATTGGCAATTTAATCTTCTTACTCTGCGTGGCTTCACCATTCAAACTATTGAAAATTGAAAACCTGTTTTCCAGAAGGAGTTCTCAGCATGCAGAAGATAACAATTATTTTGGAAATCCGAGGACCTCTTCTGTCAGGCTATTCCAGATCAGTTCAGATATGTGAAATATGCTTCGCAATACCAGTTCTGTGCAGCATGAGCTTCAATAAACTATCATTTTGCTTTGTTCCACGGTCGGTGCATGGTAGGAGAGTCTTGATCTTCCTTGCACTATTGTTCCTCTCTTCACTTTTCAGATAAGTAGTGACATAAATGATTGTCTTAAAATGAAGGCAGCATGAGAGTTTTTGAGCTTTCTGGTTGTGTGCTGGTGTCCCTATACCATGCCGTACATTTATGAGTACACACTGGGGGCAGGGTCCATCACCTGGAAAATTGCTGCAGTTTTCAAATATGTGTTAGCAGTGGCCCAGGTTCCCTTCCAGCAGTGCTCCCTTGTAAAATGACCCCTAACCACATTCCACATTCAGGTAAAATGCAGGTCCAAATGCCATTATGGACATTATGGCCAGAATTTTACATTGGGGCAGGTGGCCCCGCCCACCATCCAAAAAACACGGGGGCGAGCCCACCTCCGCCAGGCCTGGGAGCCACATCAGGATTTTACATGGCCTGGGCCCTTAATTGGACTTGAGCAGGATTTCCACCTCCCTCAGGCAGGAAGTCCCACCTCCAATCAGTGGGCCGGCAGCTCTCAGTCCCAGCAGTGCCACTGGGAGCGGTGACCACTGCTGGGAATGCATCCAGCCACAACTGGGTCCTGGACGCTGGCCCCGGAGGAAAGGTAAGTTTTTGGGACCTCAGCGGGGACAATCGGACTGTTGGGAGGGGGGAGGACTTTATTTCAGTGGGGGCAGTTGGGGCTTCAGGGGGGGCCCTCCTTGGGGCACAGGGTGCCCAATCAGGAGGGCCCCGCCAGCCCGCAAGGAGGCTGCCAGGTTTTACCTGACGGCATTCTGGGGGCCCAAGGCACCTGCCAGCCGCTGGTAAAGTACCAGCAGCAGCAGGAGGAGGTCCTTGTGGCAGTTAATTGGCCACCTAAAGGCCATGATTGGCCTGGACCGGCGGGCTATTTCTTTCCGCCACCTCGGTAAAATTGCAGCGAGGGCGGGAAGGCGTCGGGAACGGCACCCCCCACCCCCCACCTTCCACTCAATTTTACAGCCTCCTCCCATCACAAGCTGGCTCCTGTGGGGGTGGGGTGGGGTGGGGGGTGGGAGGTAAAATTCTGGCCTCTGAGTTCTGGGAAAGCTAGCAATTGTGTAAAATTGTGTCCCCTAGTGAGTTGCTATTGGTGGTCAACAGCAAAAGTAATGAAGACACCTGTTTAATTTAATAATGCATCTGAAAATGTGTTGATCTATCTGTGGGCCAGAAACTAACTGACGTTATCAATATCCATAGTGCTAAAAGATAACCCAGTTCGTAAATGTTGAGGGCCACATTGACTTTGATGGCCACTATCAGTACCATATGGATGTTACCTGTTGAGTGAAGGTCTTGATGAAAGCAGAGCTACAGCAATGCCTTTTTGCTGAACCTAACCTCCTTAGATACATTTCTATTCTCAATTCAATTCAATTTAATTTATTGTCCGTATGAAATTCATTTCAGGTACATTGCTCATTCATTAATATATTGTATATGAATAATATCAAAAAGTGACCCTATCACAGAAAGTCTAACCTGATTAAAATATATATGTTAAAAGCTAATTCCTGTACATTAAAATAATCAGTCAATCAGTCCCATCATCAGTGAATATCCTCATCCATTCATCAAGCTCCTGTTAAAAGTTCTGATGGAGAAAGGCACAAATGAGTTTAAGAACCAATTTGTCCTACACCTAAGGGATTGTAGCCTTTTCCCTGAACGCATCCAACAGGAATACTGAGACAAGGGGTGATTCTCACTGTTCATAACACTCTTTACTTTCATCAAAATTCTCATTAACAAATAGCTGTGCTTGGCACTGGAAACGTGCTGTGTAGCAGATTGGCAGGACTTACATTATGAAGTGTGCCACTTGGCATCATGGACAGCCATTTCCTCTTGCTGGTCCTCCTCTGCCAAAAAAATCCAATGCGACTGGAAAATTGAATGTAGTGTTACTGCAGGGAAAATATCCTTGAAATTGGGAAAGAGCATATAACCTGTTCTCCTTTAAATAATCACTCGAGCTTCCTCTCTGCAGCTTCTCCCTTCTCATCTGTTTGATGTGAGTAGCATTTTACCAGTAATGCTTTACCTCCACAATGTGAGAAAATTCCCTCTTAAATGCCCAATCTGGTCACTTAATTGTTGTATCACGTCCTTTGAGTATATTTGTATTAGATTAGCATTATCCCTTTCCACCAATATTGTTCAGCTTAGGAATACTGTGCTGCACTCCTAACATTGCTTTAAGCTGACAACTTCAAGGCTCATGACAGCTTTTGAAGATATTCCTGCGTTAAAACCTTGGGCTGGATTTTAATGTGCAAGAGTGCCCAGGAGACAGGGGAATAGCAGAGAGATGCAGCTCGCAGGAGGCCATACCTGGCACACAAGGTCTACAGGTAGAGCTTCCTTGACATGTCTGAGCACCAGTGCCTCAGGAGGCTCAGGGAGTCACGCCAGGTTGTGCCAGCCATTTTCAGCCTGCTGGAGCAGGTCATCTGAACCTGATGGCAATGCTTTACCAGTGGTTGTCAACGTCACCACAACATTTTTCCCTCTGGCTTCTTCCAGGGCTCTGCCAGAGACATTTGCAGGACCTCGCAGTCGACGGTCCAGAAATCTGTAAGACAGGTGACTGATGGCTTATTTGCCAGGAATGCCAATCATGTCAACTCTGCCTGGGATGATGCCAGTCAGAATGAGTGGGCAATTGGATTTGCGGCTGTGACTGGCTTCCTACATGTGACAATTATTGCACCCATAAATCACCCAGGAGTGTTGATCAACCACAAGGGCTTCCACTCCATCAATGTGCAACTGGTGTGAAAACCACAAAAAGATCTTTATGCAGCTGTGCACAAGTTTCCCCAGCAGCTGACAAGTTGCTTTCATTCTGCGGCAGTCCACCCTCCCAGAGGTCTTCGCACTTGAAAGCAGAGTTACTGGCTGGCTGCTCGGAGACAAGGGATACCCACATAAAATGTGGCCGATGACTTCTCTCAAAAACCTGAGGAATGAGACCCAGGAGTGTTACAATGCGTGTTATATCACCACCAAACGTGTCATCAAACAAGCCATCAGCAACACGAAGATGAACTTCTGGTGCCTGGACAGATCTTCAAGCATGGATCAGGCAGTCTCCACAATGTTCATAGTGAGCTGCAAAATGCACAACATCGCCCAGCAGCAAGGTTTAGACCTGCAGGAGGGCCAAGACACACAGCACGGAACCTCTCTGGAGGATTTAGAGAAGAAGAAAGATGAGGAGGTAAAAGGTGACGAAGGCAATGCACCACTGGCGGCACAAACGGATGCCCTGATTATTGCAAGGCTCATGTATATTTCAACAGTGCACCCATCTCACCACCTCATGCAAATGACACTTTTGTTCCCCCCACTATCACTGCAACCCCAACCCCACACCCCTCTGCCATCACCACTAACACAAAACAGCCCTGCAAGCAACCAAGCATCTCTTTCACATCCCACACCCTCCCACCCCCATTGCTCGCTGTCAATTCAGCTCTTCCCATTCATCATCAAACTACTGAAAAGGCCACTTGCCAGACAGCAATAAGGAATGGGCATTGCAGAAAAGTGATGCAAAATAACATTTATACATCCAAAGTATAAACAAGAATTGACAGTACAAAATATGTAACACGCTCATGTGAATGCTCTTCTGCAACTACAAGTCCTTACTCTTCCTTTTCCTAGTGCTTCTATGTAGTGCAACCCCTGTGGCTTCAGCAGAATTGGAGGCAGATTGCTCACATCCCTGCTCTTACTGTTGAGCTGCTCTTGGCTGATGTCCTTCAGGTTTTGGAGCCCATGTGGGCCCCGCCAAAGACTGCTCTGCCTGCACCTGTGCAGGGGCAGACTTGGCCACTTGGACACGAGGCAGCATGTCAGGCACTGACCTGTGCGGAGTGGACGTGCAACGAGTGAGAAATGGAGTTTCCGCGATGCAGTCTCTCCACAACTATCGTCTGCTCTTTCTCACTTGTGAAGTGCGGATCACCATGTGAAAACCCAACTTTCGCTCTAAATGCAACAAAAGCAAAACACTATGGATGCTGGAAATCTGAAATAAAAACAGGCAATGCTAGAAATATTCAGCATGTCAGGCAAGAAAGGTCACAGACCTTTCCACAGATGCTGTCTGACCTGCTGAGTATTTCCAGCACTTTCCATTTTTATCTCTCTAACTAGTCTCACCAAAGTGAGAGTATCGGAGCCGGTGCATGGTCCTCATAAGTCTTGTGATGGTGCATCCTCAGAGAATTTGAGCTCCTCTGAGGAGTTGTTGTCGGCGACTTCAACCATCTCCTGCTGGATGCGTGAAGGCCCTGTTGAAGATAAAAGATGTGAATGAGTACTGTATTGCTTTGGTAAGAGTACTTGAAGTTATCATTATGCAATGATCATATTTCACTTACTGTTGACATCAAGTCAACTTGGCTGAGTGTTGTATGGCATGTGGCTCTCTGATATTTCATTCTGTTACCAGGAAGATGGGAAGCCCCCATCTTCCCATCTCTGATGACCAGGCTCGCCAAGACTCTGATGACTGGAAGGGCCACCTTTGCCTCTCCCTAGTTTTTTTATGCTCTCTCCTCTTGCAAGCAGATAAGGAAGAGGTCTTTGAGTGAAAGTAATGGCATGTGTTCACCCAATGGATGGAGAGCATTCGTTAAGGTTTCGGCATGACTTTGCATAAGGATGAGGGTGTGTCAGTGTTGGGTGGACAGTTGGGGATGTGAAGATGTGCATAGACAGAGAGAGATGGATGCAGCTGTAAGGTAAGTTGGTCTGAGGAGTGAAGTGCTAGAGTAGGCTTGAAAAGACAGAGTGAGGGGGTTGGGGTGATATGCACATCAGGATGTAGGTGAATGTGTCATTGCTCTCACCTTTCCTCCCCTGCTTAGGTCATTGAATCACTTCCTGTACTGGATCCAGGAGCATGGCACTGCGTTCCTGCTGCTAATCTCTTGTGTCACATCCGACTATGCCTTCCCAGCTGGCTTCTTCCTCCCATTGCTAGGGAACAGTATCTCCCCCGGAACTTCACAACCCTAGCAGTACATCCAGGGAGGTGTCAGTAAAGTGGAGCACAGCCTTTGATGTCTATCTTCCATGGTAGCACTTCTTTCTCTCTCCTTCCCAAATCCAGCTGCTTCAACTTGCATGTTTGGAGTGCCCGTTTAAATACTAGAGTTGAGATCATGTCATGTGAGTCGTCATCATGCCCATTGATGCTAATTGGATGGGAAACCTGGAAATCAGATGATAATGAAGTGGTTGTATTAGAAAGCCACAGTCTTCACATATTCACTCACTTCACATATTTCTGGATTTCCCATGCACTCTCGGGATCTCTGCTCCCAGCGCATCTGCGCATTAAAATACAGCTCTTTATTTCTCTTCAGTTAACCGGGTATTTAGGTTATGTAACAAAGAAATAGTAAAAACACAGTAAATATATGTCACTCAGTAGATGGCATCAGTTTGGTTTGTGAGTGCACGTGTAATTTGGACACTAAACTGCAGATTATTCAGCGAGGTCAGGGATGTAATTTTATTTCAGGAAAATAATTCAACTATTCTTTCAATGTGAACCAGCTCCCCAGGTAATATGGCAGAAATAGAAACAAGAACTGTTCTGATGAAGGGTCACTGACCTGAAATGTTAACTCTGCTTCTCTCTCCACAGATGCTGCCAGACCTGCTGAGTATTTCCAGCATTTCTTGTTTTTATTTCAGATTTCCAGCATCTGCAGTATTTTGCTTTTATTTTAGGTGTTGTCTGAACTAGTTCACTCTGGATAAATAAAGGGAGCACAGCTGTAGTGCTACAGGCGCAGTTTCCAATCTAAATATCAAGTTAAAGGAATTTGATTTAAAAGCAGCCAGTTTTTCAGTGATCAATATAGATGAATTGGTGATTCCTAAATTTAACTAACCTTGAAGGTATGATTGTGCTGACACATTGTCTATTGATTATTGAAACAATTCTTCAGCTGTTCAGACACATTACAACCTGATAAAATGACACAAAACTCTGGGTACATGTGGATTCAAGTCTCTCACAAGCATGTGCTATTGTCAGACTCTATGAAACCCAGCTTGTTCCAGTTGCAGGTTTTGGCTGGTACATTTATCAGTCGCCTGTCTAATAGGTTAAGGATCAAAAATACACTGCAGTGCTTGTTCTGTTATCATAATGTTGCCAACTGTTTTCTCTAAAACACCATCTGAACAATTGGATCAAATGCATGCGTAAAACTGAAACATGCCAATACTGCTTGATGATAAGTCATCAATCTGACATTTAAGTATAATTGATTTAATTGATACTATGTTTATAAAGTACTTTCCGCAAATTGGATATCTCCACAGACTGTACAAAGCATATAAAAATGATAACTGCCAGTGTGTGCCATTGCTTTAAAAGACAAACATTGTCTGGCATCCTGTTTAGTTCTAAACAATCTATTTTCAAGTGAAATATCTGAAGTGATCCGCAAGTCTGAACAAATCACAAACAATGTGAAATGCATTTATTTAATACTTAAGGGTAGATGAACTTTAACCAGTTCTGTAAGAATACTGTAAACTACATGCTGATAGGTTGTTAATATGATGCAACCTATGTAACCCATCATATAAATCAATATTGAAGTCACATTATTTTAAAAATGGTAAATTCCTAATATCAGTCAAGTGACATTATTGGTTAGGACATTACAGCTTGGATTCTACTCTTCAGGATGGAGTTTTGGCAAGGTGGTACTTGCATTGCTCCTCTGTGTTCACCCTGTCAATGCATTTTCCTGGGTAGAGCTGATCACAAATGTTGGACTGGATTTTCTTCTCCCAATGCCAGGAATGGTGGCGGGCAGAAAAAATGTCAGCCCCCATGCCACCACACCGCCATGATCTTCCTCGTGGTGGCCCAGGATAGTGTGCCAGTCAGGCCACACCAACCACCCCCACCCCCCCCTCCCAAATCGCGTGGACGGCGTGGGCTTTCCGACCCAGCGATGGCACCAGCTGCCTGTGTGCAGGTGCTGGTGCCCTTTTTAAAGGGCAGCAGCCCTGCCAGATCATTTCAATCTTTAAATCTATCGCCCCTTCCCCCCCCCAATAACAATTACATTCAATATTTGCCCTCTCCCCAATCCCAAATCAGTTACCTTCAACTCCAGACCTTCTCCACACCACTACCGCCCCCCCCCCAAACCAATCAAAATGCAGAGGTGTCCTCTTCCCACCATCCCCTGCATGAGTAATTTGCATTGGAGCTGGTTTCCCGCTTGCCCACCTACTGCACTAAAAATCATAAGTCTCCCCCCCACCCCCCGCTTCTCCACCACGGTGGTGCCTGCTTTCCCTGGACAGCTGCTGCTCGGAAGATCGTGGTTCAAAGGTAAGATCGCTGTTGATTTAATTTAAATATGTTAATGTGGGTCCCATTGCCCAGCGGCAGGTGGGGGGGGGGGTGGGGGGAGGCCACCATGGAGCCTCGCCACCGCAGGGAAGATCGGGTCCAGCACTCCCGGTGTCAGGTTGCGGGCTGCTGCTGGAACGATCTTCTGGCCCACCCTGTCATGGAGCCCAGCGTCGGAAGCTCAGTAAAATCCCAGCTGTATGGTGAGCTTCTGGAAAGATTCCTGCCTTCAAGAGTGAACCCACCAGTCGAGCATGGGGAAGATTCCTGGTAGTGCTGCAGGAATTTCACTGCAGCACCCCATGTTCTGACAAGGGACCGTAAAAGGGCAGAAGTATCTAAGTCTTGGAATGCAAGCTCCCACTGAACGCCTTGACTGACACCGAGACCTTCACCAGCTAAGTCTTTGGGATACACATATTCTGGTACTTTAGGATAATTGAAATTTAGGGCAGGATTTTCCTTTTGGGGTCGGACCCTGACTTTGGCATCAAATGCGGGTCCTAACCCCGTACCGTGTTAGGAGCAGCAAACCAAAAGCAATTTTTTCAGGCTTGGCTAATTAGTCGCTAGAGGGCGCGCTGGCTGACCAATTAAGGATGGCAGGCTAGCTTTTGAAGCTGGAGGGCCAATAGGGAGAGAATGGATGTCTCCATTTTAAGGCACCCTCTCATTATTTTTAAAATATTCAAAATTAATAATGGTCACAGCTGCCAGACCACCGTTGTGGAGGAGAAACAAAGTGATCCTGGAGCACTGGCACCCCCACCCCGGTATGCCGCCAGGAGGCTTCCTCCAGGCATCTGCTGTGCTCCCGATGCCGCGGGGAATCTGCAGGCTGACTGGAAAATTCAAGTCGGCCTCTGATCAATGGACTTGTTGGCCTTTTTATTGACTTAAGAAGCTACCCGCTGCTTGCGGGCGGGAAGGCAGTCCTCATCCGATCTGACCTCCAGGAAAATGTGTGGGAATGGGACTGTAGCAGCGAACTAGCATGCAGGCCAGCATTGGGAAATTCCACGCCTGCCTACCTTTGTTCTCACCCCCATATTGGCACCAAAATCCTACCCTTAATTTCTGCACAATGGTAGTATGACACTCTGCAAGATATAAAAAATGAACATCTATTCAGGAGTGCTGCATTGCATGTGATGTATGTGTTTAATATATTTTGCTGTTGCATTTGCCCCTTGTGTGTCATGAAGTTCATGTTGTTTGTGATATGCCCAGTACTAAGTTCCCAACCCAGTTGAGTGAGTAGCACTGGTGAATAGTTCTATAGCCAATTGACAAACTACAAAGAGATATTGAAAGCCTATTCCTGCTATCTGCAACTGACCCTGATATATCAGCTTCTGAGCCAGATTGTCTTTGCTACAATTGTAGCTGGCTTGTTTTCAGAGGCAGTGCCTTTGTCACATGTGAAGAGTGACGTGATGCGCAGAATTTCTGCTGACCAACTGGCTGCTCCTTTGCTACTCCTCAAATTCTACTATTGGAGGGAATCTACTGTCTTCTTTGATGTGTTTTAACATAGAGCACTGAGTTCTCTAAATCCTTCCCTCATGGTTACCTGTAACCATTCTGGAAGCGAGTTGAAGCTATGACCATCCTAGAGAGTAGATGTTGTGCCTCAATAAAGCAATGGGAATATTCATAAGGGATAGTCTAACTGTGTCTCTAACGTGGAGCTCTCCACTCCTGTTGCTCCTCATCTAACTCTCACTATGCTATCCTTCCAAGACTAGTATGTACGAACATATAAACATACGAATTAGGAGCAGAAGTAGGTAATTCAGCCCCTCGAGCCTGCTCCGCCATTCAATAAGATCATGAGTATGTTGTGGCTCATCCTATGTTTTTGCTTCTATGATTTTCACTCTGAACTTCTTCAGTATGTATGACCTTGCTGGTGTGGTTGGTGGTATTTGATGTTCTGGTCCGGGATTTTGATTTAAATGCGTGTGTGGGAACAAATGTAGGTGATGCTTATACCCGCCTCTTGGGTTGGCGTACTGGTTTCCCGATGCAAAAGCAAAATGCAGAAAGTTTAAAAGGTTCCGAGGGGAAGCGGAAGAGGCAACACACCCAAAATGTATAAATGGCCAGTTGATGCTGTTAATTGGCTTGTCAGCTTGTTAAGGGTCAGTTTGGAATTTTCTTAGTGAGGCATGCAGGGTCTCAACCACAACAGGGAAGAGGAGGTGGGGACACATCAGGGAGCAAGTTAGGGCAACAGGACAGCAGCAAAAGGCACCATTAAAGAGGGAAGGCTCAGAAAAGGCCCTCATTCACAGGCAACCAGTTGTATATAGCCCAGATAATTAGCTGTCATATTTCTTCACTCTTGATAAGGGCATTTTGGGGGATGGGGTGGGGGGTGAGGCAGCTTTGGTGGGTGCATGGGTCCTGAGAGGAAGATTCAGGAAGGCTCCCCATTCCAATTGAAAGGAAGAAAGGATTAAGCTGCTCCGAGATTGGATTGATTAGCTAAGAGGAGCAGAAGCTGCAGGGGCAGAGGTAGCCCCGTGGGCAACAGGGACACAGGGATGAGGAAAGAGGGGCAGGATGGCAATTAAGGCGATACACTCAGCATAGGATCTACCATCAAAGGAGAAGCTACCTGGACATGGCGGAGCGTCAGTGCCACAGAAGGCCGCGCCTGTCTAGACAGATAGTTGCTGACTTGTGTGCCCTTGTTGAGGGTCATCCGTGGGTTTGCAGGAACCATTGTCATGGCCTTCCCTTGGCTGTAAAAATCACAGTGGCCTTGCACCTTTTTGTGACCGGTTTCTTCCAAGGAGCGGCAATGGACATTGGTGGCATCTTACAGGCAGCAGAAGGTAACAGATGCTCTGTTTGAGAGGGCGGGGGATCACTTTGAGTTCCATGTGGATAGCGACACTCAAGCTCAAAGGGCAGTGGGATTTACCTTTATCGCCAGATTCCCTCAGGTGCAGGAGATCACCGATTACACTCATGTGGCCATCAATGCACCGACTGACCAGTCAGGGAGATTCATCAACAGGAAACAATTCCACTCCCTAAATGTTCAGCGGGTGTGCAACCACAGCATGCGCTTTACATAAGTGTGTGCACTTTATCCTGGAACCTGCCATTAGGCCTTCATCCTTCAGCATTCGCAGATGCCACAGCTCTTCATGGAGCCATCAGAAATCCGTGGATGGCTGTTAGCAGCCAAGGCTTATCCCTTGAAGATATGGCTGATGACTCCAGTGCTTTGCCCTGCCACAGAGGCTCAGAGACACTAAAACGAATGCCACCTGAGTACAAGCATCATCATTGAGCAGGTCATCGGCCTCATGAAGATGAGGATGACCATTTGGGGACACCGTCCAGTACACTCCCTCAAGGGTCTCGCGAATTGTCATGGTCTGCTGTGCTCTCCTTAACATGGCCCTCCAGAGAGGTCTGGGCCTTGAAGAGGGAGAAGTCCTGGAATGGCACAGCTCCTCAGAGGAGGAAGAAGAGGAAGAGGGGGAGGATTACAAGGAGGAGGATACTGAAGGAGAATTGAAGAATAGTTCCCATGCTTTGCAGGGACGTTGCCGTGGTAGGCTCAGGAAATGGAGCACTTATCAGGATAGCAGGGACGTGAGGGCCACTCTGATCCAGACACGTTTCACCTGGGCGAGACTCAGTCTGCAGGACATTTGGAAAGGAGGTTCTCCTTCATCTGAGTGAGAGCTAGCATCTGGGAAGAGCAAAAATCAGCAACCATCCAATGGCACAAACGCTGCAACGCTCCAGAGTCTCCACCTGACACACTCTTCCTCAGTACACTCCTTTGCTTTGCTAACACTTATTTTTCATTTTCCTGCCTTTCGCTATGATGAAATGATAACTTGTAAGACTGCCTTAGTGCAAGAAAATGCCCAATGCTTTATCGCACAACAATTTGATGTCATGTACGACAGAAACACCAAAGTGACCCACAAAGTGTCATTATGGACACTGTGGCCTGCGCTCACTGCCACTTCTATCAGTTGCACCCTCTGTGGCTGATGAGGAAGAGGCAGACTGCTCGCTGGTACCTGTCTGAGACTGAGATGCCTGTGGTAGTTGGCCTCATCATGGGGGTGCCGGGGTGGGGGGGCATCACAAAAGATGTACCAGCATCACTGCAGGGGCAACCTCTGTCACTTCAGAACAGGACACAGGGGAGTCAGAGTCGGATGTGGACAGTTCCTCTTGGAGGATGGAGGACAGATGCAGTGCTCCTCAGCAGGTTAAGCTGCAGAATCTCGGGAGTCATGAAACAGATGGCTGCACCTGGAGAATCAGTGCGAGATTTGTGCCCAAATGTCAAGCTTAACTCTGCAGATGCTTTGTCTATCGGAGGGGCTATGGGGGCGGATGATGATGATGCAGCCCTGTGAGTGGTGAGCTTGGGTGCAGCTGGCATCCACTCCATTCCTTGTGCCATTCGCGTCACTGACTGGTAATGCTACAGACTGTAAAATGCATTCCATGCACGTCAGTGCGCTGTTCCTGCATCCACTCTGAGTGATGCCGCATGTGGCTCTCCATGAGGTTGGCCACTCTCTCAATGGGGGAGATCATGCACTTAAAGCACAGACATTGTGGAGCACATGAGATGAATGGACTCCTCCATTCTGATCCCATGACTCTGCAGTGCCTCAGCTAACTCTGACATTTGGGCACAAATTTCGCACTGATTCTCCAGGTAGAGCTACCTGTTTCATGACTCCCAAGATTCTGCAGCTTCGCCTGATGAGGAGCACTGCATCTGTCCTCCATCCTCCAAGAGGAACTGTCCACAGCTGACTCTGAATCCCCCCTCTCCGGCTCTGAAGTGATGTGCGCTTCACCCTGTGCCACCATTTCTAATAATGCATGAGGACCCACAGAGGTGCGAGTGTCTACACTGGTGGAGGCTCTGCAAGAAAGATGTGAAAGTTGTTACAATAGATAACAGATGATAGCGATGGTTCCCCCTTTTCACGTATCGACTGACCGAAGACAGTGGCCGGGATTTTATCGGGACAATGGGTGTCTCAATGCCCAGCAAAGGCACCAGTGAGAACCCCGCGTCACCCCTTCCGTGGGAGGCCTGCTCAATAAAGTGCCAATTAGACACTTAACTGGACAGCAGCTGGCCTTCCACAGGATCGAGGATCTGAGTGACAGAGGTCCTGCCTTCTGAGAACTGCTGTCCAATCAGAGGCCGGCAGCTGTTTAACTGAGCAGCGCCACTGCAGAGACGGTGACTGCTGCAAGTGGAGCACCCACCTGAGGCCTAGGAGCAGCGCTGGACCCAGGCCACAAGTAGGTCAGGAAAAGAAGGGGTCTCGTGGGGTGAGGGTCGCAGGGGAGCGGTGTAGGGGGGTCAGTAGAAAAGACAGAGGGGTGGCTCTCAGTAGCATTCCCCCCTTCCTGATGCTGTGTCCCTCATTCAGGCACTGATGAGGGATCCACCCCCGGAGCCAGCAAGCAACCTGCACAGTTTTTCTTGCCATGCTCCTCGTGCGGCAACAGGCTCACCCACCGCTGGGCTAATTGCGGCGGCAGTGGAATGAGGCTCTTAATTGTGCATTAATTGCAGTTCAAAGCTTGTAATCTTAGGCAGGGTCCCTTCTCTTCGATGACATTGATAGATCTCTTTTGTCTGCCCAGAATATACCTTTATTAAAGCTCCATATCAGAAACCTAGTTTCAGTCATGTGACCATAGTTTTTCTTCCAATTGTCCTCATAAATGGTTTCTGATGGTAATGCCATTGTTAGACAATAGATTCTGGGTGCCATTCATCCTCATCTCACCTTGATAAAGTAAGGTTTTCAGACCCATTCTTTGGTTTAACAATATTGTCAGAGTATTTGACTCCAAACTCAAAATCCAATCAGTTGGAGAGAAGTAGCCATTTCCACAGAAAAGATCATTTGCATTTTAATGATTTCTCAGGGATGTGTCCAGAAAGGTTGTTTGTATTTTAATGACTTCTCCAAGACTTGTCCAGACATGAAAATTAGCTCAGAGTTCTTGTAGTTCTATGTGTATTGGCAGAAAAGGAAGGAGTCATGTGACTTCTTACTCCATTTTGTTTACAAGAAGAGTGTCCATTTCAAGTTCACTTCATAAGTTCATTTGATAGTTCATATGTTTGGATTGCATGGGCGTGACACAATGCAGGTTCCGATGTTTCTTCCTCCTCTGACTCTTACAGAGTATGTTTGCAGTGTGTCAACTCCTCCTCCTCTGCATCTGGCCCTGTGGCAGACATGAGAGAAGGTGATTATGAGAAATCGGCACAATCAGCAGATGCTTCAGCTGCTAAAAATAATGAGATGACAGCTTGTGCATTGACTGCTCATTGCACGGGGATGATTTCCATGCATCCTCTGAATCTGAAGATGTTAAGATCCTTTTGCTTTGTTTATGTTGGACTCCAGTTTCTCTGTCTCCTATGTCGCAGTGGCTTGCCATTCTGGCCAGATCAAGTGCCAGCTCCTCAAAATGTGTTCGTGCCGCGCGCTGGGGCACCCCACTCTCCAAACGTGCCCTCTTGCTCCCCTTGGTGTTGTTCTCCTGTTTAGTCTGCAAGGTGAAGAAGAATGCCATTAGGACAATGACTCTCTCCGTTACTACTTGCATAAGATGTCCGTCTTCACTGTAGCCTACTGTCCAATAGCACTAGGGTTATGAGCTAGGTTAATGGGTCATCACTGCTGCTGTGCACCTATCTCTCCAATGTGCCCTCTGGATGCCCCTTTCTTTTGCATTCTGGTCACCATCTTGGTCTAGCTTTGGATTCACCTTGCCAGACCTAAGCAGGTTGTTGAAAAGTTTCCTGCACTGGAGCCAGTTCCTCCTCACCACTCCCCTTCTACTGACCTCATGAGCCACCTCCAGCTATGCCTCCTTGGCCAGCCTTGCAGGCCTTCTTGTGCTGCTGGCAGGGTAGTGGATATTTCTCTATGATGTTACCCCCTCCAGCAACACCGCTGGTGAGGTGTCAGAGAAATGGAGGGTGTGCCTTGGCACAGGGTGCCTCCCTAGCCTCTGCCCTCTGCTCAGCTCCTTCCACTATTGCAACAATTGGCAACCATAGCAATGACTGCTGCTCACCCTTTGAATCGGGCCCTCTGCTTCCTGTGTCCCAGCTCCATCCCATGTCCTACGCCTCTAATTGGACGGCGAACATGACTCTGGGCCAATTAAGTGCCTTTTCAATTGAAATCACACTGCGTGCAGGGGTTTGGGACATGGAAATGAATGCGCCATCGGGGTCCCAACCCTGAAATTGAAATCCCGCCCCTGGTGAGGGGCAATCTTTGGGTGCACCTTGGAAGCCATTAGCTCCTCGCTGTGTGAAGAAAGCATATGCAACACTGAGTACATGTTGTATCTTTGCTTATCTGTGCCCTATTTCTAACACCTTTCAAAGGTCTATATATTCAGTTTCATAATTGTTGTTATATTATTTCATTATCTCCATTTAATCAATTCTATTTATTTAACAATAAGCTAATAAGAACATTTACAGGCTTTCAGGTTTATTACATTACCTTTGTTAAGCCATGTAAAAATACCAGCATAAGCCATGAGCTGAGGTGCAGGGCAAAGTTGGTGAAAAAACATCTTAAGTCTTAATGAGTGTACAACAGTAAAATATTCTACAGGTAAACATGTAATTTTGCTGAAACTGGTTGAAAAATTCCTGTATGTAGACAAAATATGTATTTCAGTCGTCACCCATCGATGAGACAATTTTTCCCCTTTTTTAACCAAATATTTAAAATCATATTTTACAAAATTGCATTCTAGGAAATTTAGCACGATTAGCTATGATAAACCTAAAGAATAGAGTGTTGGAAGTAATAGAACTAAACTGCATTAAGGATACAAATTATGCATTTATACTTATCTCACCTTACATACGCAACAGAGGTCATTCACCAAATCACAGTGTGGGGCTGTGTCCTTAATTGTCTTTTTTCCTATATGGTAAGTTTCAACAACAAAAATTTTCCAGTTCAGTATGCATCACCGTTATAACGCTAGATTCCCTATGGATTTCCAGAATCCTTTACGGAAGACTGTTGAAGATTTATTACACAGGAACATCAAGCATGGTTTTAATATACTTCTCATTTGAATCAAATTGACACATTTTACATTCTTTTAAATATAATGAAATTCCCTTACAACACATCATATTATAAATGACCTCACCATTTGAATTTATGATATAGGTCCAGCCTATAATTCAATACTCAGTGGCAAATATTTTAGTTTTTAAAGTTCTAAAAGAGTAAGGGATTAAGTATGTTATGGCTCCCTAAACACTGGCTCCACAGACATTCCTAAATGTAAACTAAACATGAAGTTGAAATGCATGGATTGCAAAAATGTGATGACATAGGTGCTGACATAAATCATAAATATATGAACTTTGTTTATTAGACTAAAATAATATTTCTCAAATACTTTTACACAAAGATTATGACCAAAGGTGACAGCTGCATTATTTCTGAAGACTTCAGGCAGCTTTATAGGCTATAAGAATTTTGAAGTGTAGGCACAACAAATATCAGCTTGTTAAATGCTGTGATAACTAATTGAGCTTATCTTGTCCATCTTTAAGGTGTTGTTCACTTCCCAGTAATTGCACGTAATTTTTTCCCAATTTTGGAGCCTGTAATTTGGCATACTAGAAAATTAGTATGTCATAATGAGTGTAAATGAATTAGTGGTTTTTGATGAACTGATTCTGTGGCATTTGTGAATGTGTATTTTGCATAGGAATCTTAAACTCATTTAGCATAAATTATGCTGTGCTAGCCAAACAAAAAGACAAGGTGACGGGCTATTAGGAGTATCATGTTTCTTTAATTTAATAATGGTCAGAAAAGGAGTTTTAACAAGAGACGTGCTATATTTTCTAGAGGAGGAGTATTTATTGTTTCATATCTCATGCCATAATGATAACACAGCCCACCATCTCACATCAATTACAAAATGATAACCACTGAGTGGGTTGATAAAAGCAGCCTTATTTTAAACTGCCAAATATGATAGTTTCTCTTGTCAAGATATTGGGCTGACTTTTACTAGCCCCTTGACGCTGCAGGTTGGCGTGGTGGGGGCGGGGGCGGTAAAATTCTATAGGGAGAGGACCATCTTGACCCGCGACGTCATGAAGGGGCCGTCACATATTACCGGCGGCAGGGGGACATCCATTCGCACCCCCCGCCCCCCCCACCGCCCTGCCGCATGGCAGCGGGTCCTTCATCTAAATATTTAAATGCACAGTAATGACATGTAAATGACACTACCTGCAGGCGGCGGCCATCCTACGCCAATTTTACAGTCGTCATTTGTACTTCATGCGCCTTCGGAACTCCATATGGAGTTCTGAGGCGGGAATCCGGTGGGGAGGGGGGAGGAATAAAATTTTCAGGGCGGGAGTAGGGGGGAGCGGCAAAAACAAATGCAATTGGGTGAGGGGATGGGTGGGAAGGGGTTGAAGGGTAAAGGAAAGAAAGTTCAGGGGAAGTATGGTTGTTATGACAACTTTAATGTTTTTGGGATGTCGGACAAATAATACTCTGATTATTCATTAAGGGGATGGGAGAGGGGATTTGAAGTGTGTATAACATTTTATTCAAAAATATTTCAAAACCTGACACTTTCAACATTGAAATGTAAGTGAAGGGCTTGAAGACCTTTAAAAATGGCGCCGGCACCTGCGCGGTGGCGCCGGACGCCATTGCTGGGGACGTGGTGGCTACCCCCTCTACATCATTGGGGGTAGCCACTTCGCCCCCTCTATTTAAATGAGCCCCCGTGCGTAATATTGTGGGGGCTCTTCAGCGGCACTTCCATGTCAGAAGGCCGCCGAGTTCAAAGTGCGCCGCTGCAGAGCATGGCACGCAAATAAAATTCAGCTCATTTTATCCAACCAGATAGGGAAGAGCAAGGGAAATGCCCTGTTTAAAATGGCTTCTTAATGCAACCATTATGAAGCTGTTTAAACTGTTGCACTGGAGGTTGATTTTAGGAACGTACAGCTATACACTACCATAGAGTGCTAGGACATCGACTTCTGCATATGATTTCCTCCATAACAAGCTTTCAATCTCAGCTGGAGCATTAGGCGGCCTCAGAGAAAGCCGAGTGCTTTTCCAGAGCAAATGAGGCAAATGGGAGGGCAAGGGAGGGGGTAAGTCAACTTCACTTGCTTGACTACTAGAAATCAGTTATATAGCAGCATTGGCAGAGGCCTAAGAACAGTTAATTGCCTGCCTAGACGAGGGAATTTTTGGTAGTGAAGGGAGACCTGACTGAGGGGAAATAAAGATCAAAGAACAGTACAGCACAGGAACAGGCCATTCGGCCCTCCAAGCCTACGCCGATCTCGATGCCTGCCTAAACTAAAACCTTCTGCACTTCCGGGGACCATATCCCTCTATTCCCATCCTATTCATGTATTTGTCAAGATGCCTCTGAAACATCGCTATCGTACCTGCTTCCACCACCTCCCCCGGCAGCAAGTTCCAGGCACTCACCACCCTCTGTGTAAAGAACTTGCCTCGCACATCCCCTCTAAACCTTTCCCCTTGCACCTTAAACCTATGCCCCCTAGTAACTGACTCTTCCACCCTGGGAAAAAGCTTCTGACTATCCACTCTGTCCATGCCGCTCATAACTTTGTAAACCTCTATCATGTCGCCCCTCCACCTCCGTCGTTCCAGTTTAATTAACAGTTAATTATTTTGAATACATGAATACGTGAACAACACCTTAAAGATTTCCAAGATAAGCCCAATATACTTCTGTTCCTAACCCCTGCTCTTTGTTCCTGAGTCTTTGTTCTGTGACTGGCACAAACCTAGAAACAAAGCATTGAGATCAACAGCATGAGTAGACAAATCTTGCATTTCCAAATTAGACTTCTGCTGCAAAAACCTCATTACCTTCACTCTGGGTACTGAGAAGGGAATTTTTACTAGGTATATTTCTTTTAGCTCCTGACTATAATATGGACACAATATCATGACAACTATTGGGTACTACAGCTTTAATATTATTTGTACTTTTTATTAATTGCTAAATGCTCTTTTTATCATTTCAGGTGAGTTACAATGTTATTTTGATGCAGGATACAAAAAAAAATTGAGGCACAAAATATGTAGTACAGGTGATCTTCACCAATTGAGAGAAAATGTTTGCCAATTTAATAACTATTTTAGTACTATTACCAAAAGTTTGTTTTCAATTTGTTTGTGCATTATATTTTTATATCTACTTATTTCTAAATATAGGTTATGCAAAAAAAGGAAACTTCTTTAAATAATGAAGCTTGAAATCATTATAATCTGAAACTAACGATGTCTTCTGTGATTTCAGCTTTCAAGCAATTTTCTGTTAAGGACTAGCTATTTGTTATTGTATGAAACACAGCTATACTAGCCATTCAAAATAACTGCCTCATTTCATAGCACTTAACTGAACCCTATGTAAGTCAAAAAAAAAAGCTTTTGTCCAAGACCGGTTAGCGTTTTGGATTCTTTAAACAAGTCCAGCTCTGGGCCTTGGATAAGCAGACCTCCCATAGCAGACATTAACTGGTTGAGAGGCACTTTGGTATGTAACGAAGGGAACAATACTGGGAAAGAAGCCAAAGTAGAAATACTGGCGCCTGGAACCTAGGGATTTGCCTCCGAGTAATATTACGAGTTGAACTAGGCCTAGCAGTTCTGTTAGGTTGGAAATGGCATACTGTGATCAATGCCTTTGCCAAAGGGATTTCAATAGAGGGAAAGGCTGGCAAGTAAAATTTTTTCTACAATTTTCACACTGTGTGCTGAATTGAGCACAGGAAATAAAAAGGGGAGGGAGTGAAAAACTGCAGTCTATTAATCCACGCTACTTCATGAGTCCAACCTTCAGCTGATTTTTTTTTATTTTCTGATCGTGCTTTGCCACCCAGAAAGCAGAGACATAAAACAGAAAGTTAAAACTGCTGTCATTCAGAGAAAGGCACGCAAACATGAAATTATTGACATGAGCTCTAAAAATGACAGCAGTAGAATTGTGCAGTCGAATCTATTCCCTAAGTGCCTGAACCATATAATGTTCTTATTAATTCTATTTGGAATTGTTAAAATAAGAGAGGTTACAGGCTGAAGAAGAGACCTGGTTTCCTCATGAATACTTACCTTGCTTCTTCCCCGGTGTCCTTGGACTGTCATCGCCAACCTTTGAAGCTGTATCTGATTATCCATGCAGCAATTAATCATAATTAAGCAGGGCTGAGAATTGGAAAGGTAGAAGGAGGGTGGCTGCAGATCTGGCATTCATCCTGAGCAGTTTCTGTTCCCTTTTGGCTTGCGGACTGCATGTTTGGTTCCATGTTTTGAGAAAATGACCCCCCTGTGATCTGTCCCATTTGTGTTTTGGTAATCTTGGCTGAACTTGGTTCCAAAGCACTCATATTTATGCTATTTCCAGACAGGAAAGAGCTGGAAATAAATTATATTCGCAATGCCAAATGACTTGAATTTTGTCTAATTAAACATTCAAAGCAATGTATTTCAGAATAAAAATTCCACCAAAACACTTATGTCACCATAAAACATTGCCACAGATTATAAATACAAGACTGTGCTATTTCATTTCTTCCATATATGTTTTAGTTTATCTGCTATTTCTTTTAATCTAACGAATATTTATTCCAGAATAAAATTTACATTGGGAAGACAAGGTAAAAGAGACTTGATATAAATAAATAACTGACTCATATTATTATATGGTGCTGCTACTTTTAATTCAAGGAGCATTTATTCCACAATGACATTTATATTATATTTGTTTAAGCACAGGGCAAAACAAATAGATGTCTTATTGAATATACACAGGACGGAAATATTTCTTTTTAAAAGAAATTCAATTCTAAATAAAGCAATTTAAATTTTTGAATTATTTTACCCTAATTTTCATGATAGTCTGGTTTAATGTATGTTTAAGTCATTAAAAGCCTGAATAAATGATAATTTATTACAATCAGCTACAATGTGAAACTTGCAGATTGGTCTCATCAGTAATAAGGAATTAACAACCAATGGATGAAAAAGGCTCAGTGATCCATTATAGCAAGGTTTTCCTGACCCTCTCTGGAGCTGTATCACAGAGGGAAAAAAAATCTTTTAAAATGCAATTGTTAATGTATTGTGATATGACAGCTTTTGGAAATCATAACGTTTAAACAATGGTTGCTCTATAGCTTGTATTCACCATCGGCATTGTAGTTTTCATGAACTGTAATGGTTTATATTATAACTGATATATATGTTGAGAACTGTAGAGAGCTGTGAAGGAGAGGTGAGTGTCGAAAAGTTGAACTGTTGACAGCAAGGATTTAAGCAGAATTAACAACGTCAATATTGTGTCTTATCACGGATTTTAGTTTCTTAATAATATTGATTACCATTATTACCTTGTGTCTTATTGTCCCGCTCATAGTGGCAGTATGACCAGGGGCCTCTGAAATTAACACTGTACAAATGAAATGGAGGCTGGGAACCAGGATTAAATCAAAATGAATTTTAAGCAGTAGAATGTAATTGCAGCTGTTTTAGGTATAAGGTTTAGTAGTTAATTTGATTAGAGATTGGGTTGTTCATTATTTAATTAAAATGTATGTTCATCAGATAATGTACTCTGGCTAACCTTTTCATGAGTTTCTGCTATTTAATAGCATATACGGCATTACCTGAGGGAATATATATAGACAAAACACTGACACTTTTCTGAATGAAGCATATGAAGTAATTTCAATGCTGGCTTGCTGGAAATTCATATTGAGTCCACGAGCAGTACTAAACATGGTATGCACGCTTAAACATATTTATAAAAAGGCTTGCATTTATATAGCATCTTGCATGACCACCGGACATCTCAAAGCACTTTACAGCAATTAAGTACTTATGAAGTGTAGTCACTGTTGTAATACAGGAAACACAGCAGCCAGTATTTGCGCAGCAAACTCCCACAAACAGCAATGTGATAAAGACCAGATAATCTGTTTTTGCAACGTTGATTGAGGGAGAAACATTGGTCAGGACGGCAGGGATAGCTCCTCTGCTCTTCTTCAAAATAATGCCATGGGATCTTTTATATCCACCCAAGCAAGCAGATGGGGCCTCAGTTTAGCATCTCATCCAAAAGAAAAAGAATTAAATTTATGAAGTGACTGTAGGTAATGCATACATAATTTTCTAGTATTTTGTGGAAAAACTGCTATCAATGTTAAAATAATCTCACTTGTTATTAGAAGAATCGCTATCAATACTCCAAAGATTTTCCTTGCCAAGGAATGGCCATTGAGCTATATAATAAGTGAAAAAAGTGGGCATTGTCCTGCATACATTTAGGTGCTGCACCACCCTCCAGCTCTTCTGGACAGAGATACTGAAGCTATGATGGGTTTGACTATTATTCTGGACTCAAATCCAAGACAAGGAATTCCTATCACTCACTGGCTCAAAGTCTCACTCCTTGCACCAAGAAGATACTTTCCCTCAGTTGTGGCCCAGTCCAACACCTCCCATAGCAAATGCTGTCCAAGAACATGTGCGTCATGTCTCAGTGAAAGCAAATAATGCATGGGCTGCACATAATTCTAGGGAAGCACCAAAAGATATAACGGCCTGGATTTTGTGGTCAGCAGCGAATGAATGACATACACTACCTACACTCCTTCCACAGGATTTTGCACAGCAAACTGCGGTCATTGGGCGTACAATACAGCATGGTGCCCTCTTCAGGTGATCTGGGACCTGTATGAACAGGGCAAGCAACAGCTTGCCTCTTGGACCAATCATATTGAAGATTCTTTACTGAGGCACGCAGAGTCTAAACCAGGAAGTATAATATTTGATTCAATGTGAAATCATTTACAGAAAGTAAAATAAAGAGAGGGAAAGAAAGATGAAATTAAGAGAGAGAGAGATAAGAGACAGAGAGAAAAGGTTAAAAATCATTTTAATTTTTAAAGAAAATTCCAACAATACTTAGCGTCTGAAGGAATGAGACTCCATGCTTGTAAAAGTAACTTTTCAGTGCCAGAGAAGTTCTTTGGCAGTAATTATGAGTTATCATGCCACTATAAATTAACTTGTTTTCATTAGGACAAATTCTAACTTTTTCAGGCGTGTTTAGTGGGTATGTTTCACATCTTCATACCATTACATGTGTTTGAATGCTGAGCCTTTTGGCAAGATACTATTAGAGCAAAGCTTGCGGAGGAACAGGGCATTTCAAACAGCAACTTCCTGATTTACATATTTAACAGTGACTGTGCGGACACTGGACATTGCTGACCTTACTCCTTAAAACAGTGAACACTGATAGACTCGCCATTATCCTTATTACAAAATCCAAGCCATAGGATTTTATGCTGCCCTTGGAGAAGTGCATGGATTGGGGCGAGGGGGGCGGGGAGGAGGGGTGCAAAAAAAATGGCAAGGGGTGTTTTCCCAACGTTGTCCTAGCACTTGTCATTTTGACTGGGGCAGAGAAGGCTGAGGATGGCCTTACCACCCCAGTCCAATTGAGGCCCTTAAGTAGCCAATTAATGGCCACTTAAGAGCCACTTCCTGCCGCCACGCCAATTTTGTCGAGCACGGAGGGGCCTGCCACTGCATAGAGACACCTCCAGGGGGTCCCTCAGGGGGTCCTTCCTTTGGGGGAAATTTAGGGTCCCGGAGGGCTCCTCCCAGCTGCAAAAGCTGCCCCCTTTCCCCACCAAGATCCCCCACCCACAACAGTCCCCCACCCCCACCCCGTTAGCTCCAGCAACCCGAACCCCTCTCACCTGTCCCGGGATCTCCGAGCTCTTCTTTTCTGAAGACCTCTTGCAATACCAGCAGTGGCCGCTGCCCCCAACCTCAGATTGGCTGGCAGCTCTAGAGGTGGGAGCTCATCCCTTAAAGGGATGGTGCCCCCGATAGTGGGCAATCAATTGGCTGCCGGCTTTTAAAATTGCAATGGAAGTTTGATGAAGGGCTGAGGTGGGTTCACTCCCACCTTCCAGCCCACCGGCGGAACCCCACTCACTGGAATAAAATCTAGCCCGTAGTGTCTCCCTCGCATCCACCCAAGCCTCCACAACTAGATTGATCCCGGGGCTACCTGCGGAGGATACAGGCATCAGTATCATAAGCAACCTTGACAAGTGTTTGCTGCTTTCCTAATCCATTGCAGTGCTTTGCACCCCTGCTTTTCGCAGGCCCTTAGCACCTCCTGACTAGACCTATCACAAAGTACGCATGACCCTAATGTATAGATTTATATAACAATAATATAACCATCACTGCATTTACCTGCCAATATTGTCAAATCTTTATAATAGCATGAACCACCTTGTCAAACCATGTCCTAACTGAAGGTCTATACTCCTTGTATAAAATAACATCTTTAAAAAAAGCCAAGGAGTGATATTGTTATTGTGTAGTCCTATTTTTAAAATGACACGAATGCGAATATAATTACCAAACACTGTTAGAAACTGTGTCATGTCAAATGTGTCTGGAGTGTATGAATATAATATGTTCATTACACAAGACACAGTTATGACAGAATGTGTAGTAGAAGAAAATGGAGAAAGATAGCCAGGCATGTAAGAAGGACACAGCAATATTTTCTAATTTAACATGAGGGACTTCAGTTGAAAGTAATGTCATCAATAGAGATTTATGCATTGTGTGAAGCAGTTGGAATAAAGCTGTTATAGTTTTACTCACACATGTGAATTGCAAGAAATTATTTATTTTAAATTGCAGTACCAAATTTGTTAATAAACAAATGATCAATCATGATTCAAGATTAATCAGTTGTATTATACAGGATATGCAGGGAAAGTATGAAGTAACAAAATTGAAAGGTTGCTGAAACCATAGCAATAGCTAAACCTTTTATATTATCCTTGTTACCCATTTTTATTAGTTATAGTAATACAGCCTATAAGGAATACAGGCACTGCCAAACATTTGGTCCCACTCTATAAATATAAGGCATACCATAAACATCATCAGCAGGTTTGCATTGTAGCAGATGTGTGCACAGTGTCTTCAGAGTTATGTCTTTCTCTTATACAATGCAAAAAGTTATTTAAGACCAACACAGTTTACTTTCAAAACGATTTGCATGTACTGGCGCTGATCATTCAATCAAAATTCTTAGTGGTATAATAAAGAGGTTGGTGTAGTACTTGCAAGTCATATACTATTATAATGTCCATTAATTTTCCTTTAGTAACTATATTATGACAGTGAAATCCAATTTACTGGGAATTTATAAAGTGGTAATGAGCTTTTTGTTAGATACAAAGTTGAGTTGTCATTAAAATAAAAAGACTTTTAACTTTCGGGATTATTTGCATTAACCCCAGGGTGCAGATGGATTCAGGGAGCTCCTAATTCCCTCAACCAACTTTTGTTTTGGTTACACACTGATACTGAAATAAGCATCAATATTACAATAATAAAGTTAATGCAATATTACAATGATACCAAAATTAAACATCCAAATCACAATTTCATGTTTGTTTAAAAAACTCAAAACACTTTGGGTTGGATCTTCCCAGCCCATTGGAGACAGACTGGGAGTCAGGAGGGCTGGTAAAATGGCAGCAGAAACCATTGAGCGGGGGGGAGCCTGTCATCTTCCCAATGCCACAGCATATTACCAATGGAGGGAGCCTCAGTAGTGCAACTGCCCGCTGGGTTGCCAATTGTGACAATTAAGTGCCCAATTAAGGGCCACCTCCCCCACCGCCGGCATTTTACCAGTGTCAGGAGGGATCACCGCCACATGGGAGACTGCCAGATAAACCCTGCTGACCTCCCAGTGGGATCCTTGGAACACCCCACCCCTGGTCTGCACCCCTCGCCCCCACCACCCCCCCCCCACCAGATCGCCAAGGCCTTCCAGACTGGCCACGGCAATCCTGCCTCACCTTGCTCTGGTCCAGGGTTCCAAAAGGTTTTAGCATGAGTTGGAAGTAGGCCATGCCACTGTAGTTCCTATTCTCCAAATCATATTTGGAGGAGAGGAGAGAGACAGAGAGGGGTTTGGGGTTAATCACTGTCAATAGTGAGGCAAAAGAAATTGGGGATGCGCACGAGGCCAGGAGTGGAGGAATGCAGAGTTCTTGGAGGGTTGTAGGGCTGGAGGAGATTAGAGATAGGATGGGGCAAGGCCATGGAGGGATTTGAACACAAGAATGAAAAGTATAGTCAGTGAGGAACAGTAATGAAGAAATTTTACATTAGTCTTGGAGCACATTGTAATAGCATCACAATAATGCTAAGTCTTTGCAAAAAAAAAAGGGTTCCTCAGGGTGAGCAATGTTAATGCCAGGAAATTGGACTTTTTTATTGCCATACCTGCCATGTATGAGATTAGCAATCAGTACTAAACTAGAGACTTTGTTAAATCATGACTGGGTCACTGTTGTGTACATTTTGGTGATCAATGGTGAGCAGCATTAACAAGGGTCCTGAGTCTATTCCATCCAGCTTCCTGCTCAGATATGTGCGTGTAGGTCTCGGGGAGGAGCACCTGTTAAGACACTGGCAGCTAACTACTTAAGGTCTCACAGAGGTTTCAAAGACACAAGCAGTTAAATTTAAGAGACGGTGAGGTTTAGTGAGATTTTCATGTCTGCAACTGAGATTCAAATCTAGCTATTTCAAAGGCCAAACTCCTAGGGGGAAAACTTTAATCTAACCCGCCTGGCAGGAAACCGGTGTGATTGGATTTCTTGCACGTTTTAAACCCCACACAATTTTACTTTCCACTGAAGTCAATCTAAAGTAAAATTGGGCAAGTGCTCCTCCTCTGAGCTGTGACCCTTTGTGTGAAAGAAGCTTATTGATTTCACTCCTAAATGGCCCAGCGCTAATTATATGATTATGTCCCTTTGTTTTGGGTTCCCCAAAATTTCTCTGTAACTGCACCATAAGTCCCTTTATCATTTTAAACACCTTGATTAGATCACATTCATTGTCATAATTTAACTCTTTAAGCCCTGGTCTCATTCTGCACGATATCCACTGCAAGGCCAACTATCCCACATATCTGCCCAAAACTGAATGCAGTACTCCATATGGGGTCTGATCAAGGCAATGTACACTGAAGCATAACGTCCTCTCTTTTGTATTTCCAACCCTGTTGAAATAAATGCCTTTCTAATTGCTTGTTATACCTGCAAACTAGCTTTTAGTGATTAATGTATACAGTACACATAAGTCCCATTGCTCCAGTACATCTCCTAGTCTCTCATTATCAAGAAAATGTTATTTTTCTTTCTCCAATCTACATTGAGCGCCATGTGCCATAGTTTTACCCATTTAATCTTTCTATGTCGCTTTGTAACTTAATGCCCTCATGTGCACAACTTAATATGCCACAGTCATAAGTCAGCATCACTACCCACCACATAGTTTTGGTCCCTCTATCACCCCATTTTTAAGCACAAAGGGAACAGTAGCAACATGAAAATTGCCCCTCCCCCACTCTGACCCTCCATGTCACTATGAAACATGGTTATATGCAAAATATCAAACAAATTTAATTGACAGAGGAGATGTTTATACCATCAGTCTGAGTTAAATTTGAATCCCAGTTCCAGATATGAAAATGCCATCAGTACTCCAAAAACTACTATTCCTGCAACAAAAACTTATGGAGCAGCTTTAATGTAACTCAAAGGGCTTCCGAGGCTTAATCAAAAGATGGATGTCAAACCAAAAAAAGGAGAGATAATAGGATTAGGAAAATGCACCTCAGTCATCCAAGAATGCCATTCATGACTTTGCTTAGAACTGTTTCGACGCTGTGAGAGGGCTGAAATCTGATTGGAGAGCTTCGAACAAGGAGTTACAGTAGAGAAGGACATGGACTTGGAACATGACTACATCTCATAATCTCACTATTTTAACTACTCTTGTCATGATATACCTTAGAAATTGTGCTACATTAACCTGAACTAACTGAGGACAGTGGAAGGTTGGAACTTAACCTTAGGAATATTACCGTAAATGGTCGGCATATCTGAATATTTTACTTCACGTTTGACCTTAACCAGCTGCCCATCTATAGCTATTGATAATGTTTGATCTTGCTCAGTATTTATTATGATGCAGTTAGAAGCATCCTCCAATATTACTTTTTATTCTTTCAGAATAATGCTACAAGTCACCCTGACTGCAGAATTATCACTGTCCATAAATCCATCCACAATCAATTGCAAGCCACACTTACATTGGCATTGACAAACTTTGTCTCAGTGTCTTTGTGTAGCATGTAATTAAACTAGAAAATTTAGTTAACTAGAAAAGGAAAAAGGATGATAATGCAGGCATTGAAATAGCTGCATATCTATTTATTTTAATTAGGCTGTCTGAAAGTAGCCAGGTGGCAAAAGTTGAGAGGCAGTTTAATTTGTCTAGTCATTCAGATTTTCATTGACAACCATGTGTGAAATTACCAGAGATGTGCACTTAAGTGAATGTAAACCCGTAGTGACTCTAATTAGACCATTTCAAGTTTATTCATAAAGACACAAATTTAGTCTAATTTGGATCACATCAGGTTTCCCTGTAATATATGCAACATCATTTTCCATATCCCACTACCAGTTTTCCACCATCATGGCATCTGGCATCTGTAGCTGGTGCTGCATCAATAAAATTGCTATTTTTATGCCCAATGGTCCAGAGGGACATGTCAATATTCTTGCAGTCTAGTTGGGGATATCCAATCCTTGATCATCTTATGTGGGGAATACTGAGCCTGGCAGTCTATTTTCGTTTTACATCAATGTTTTCTGGCAGTCTGGGCAGTATAAGGGTGAAAGTCACAGTGTTAATAGGCTGGCGATTATGCATCTGATTCGCCATGGTCTCACGGGAGTTGAAGTTGTGTTCCTTTTCACTAGTGATGTAAGAAGGCATGGACTTCAACTTGTATTGTCATTCATTAATGGCCACAAAAATGTTAATAACCAGTGTACTTATTATTACTGCAGTCTGACAATTGGCATTACTATAACTCCATTTTTGGGATAAGAGAAAATAGTGATTAAATCTTCCCAGAATTTTCTTTGCTAAGCGGTGTAATGGACTTAATGAACAATTTTATTTTTAGCTTTACCTAGAAATTAATAACATTTTTTATCTGATATAATGAATAGTATATAAAATATTTAATATCATTGCTTAGTTCCAATTACTTACTTCGATCCATGAATTTCAGTAGAGCCATCAATTTGTTTCGCAAATCCTTATATGATCGCAATCATTTAATAGCATAGGGAAGGCAGACATTTTGTTTTATAAGGGTGTAGAAATTTAACATGTAGTTAATGGACAGGCTGTATAAATGAGAGAGCATGAGGACTATAAATATTTTTACAATGCTTTGGAGGTGAGGTAAGTAGAAGATATACAAAATGTTAAACCAAATGATTCAGTTTGAGAGACTGGGATTAGTTTGTATAAGAAATAAAGTTGAACTGGGAACTATATTGAACAGAAGGAAAAATGAAAGAAAACAAATCATATTAAAAATTGTTGTCTGACTAGAGATTTTGTTTACTATGGCGAATACATTTTCTCTCGGACTGATTTTTAAATTAAATCTAATTGAACTAGAGCATTTGATCTGAATGCAGTGAAAATGACTTATGTCAGGTGTAGATTAGTTTAACAGTACTTAGGAAAAAGCAAAGTACACTTCATTCTTTTTATTGGAAGTGTTATTGTTGTGAAGCATGAGATCTATTCGGACTTTGGTTTCTCATAGTTGAAAACTCACATCCTTTCAGTAGCAGGAATGACTTACAGGTCCCCTCCCGTACAATGACTAGACACCAGGACCAGAATTTTATGGGCCCCTGGGAGATGGGATGGGAGGTGGGGAGGGCCCCATAATATTGTGATGGTAAGTGGCAGGTGGATTGCCCATCACCAAGCGATTTTGTCGGAGATGGGAAAGGCTGAAAACAGCCTTCCCACAAAGATGCCGATTGAGGCCCTTAAATGGCCAATTAATAGCCACTTAAGCGCCTCTTCCTGCTGCCACTGGTATTCTACCAGCAGCTGGTTGGGGGTTGGGGAGGTGGGATCACTCAATAAAACAAGATGACCTCCCTGTGGGTTTGGGGGGGGGAGGTGGTTGGTTTCCTCCATGGGCAATCTGTGACCCTAATAGGGCCCCTGCAGCAGCAAAGGCCACCCCTCCATGAACACACCCCTACCCTCATTGACAACCCTCTCCCACCCATCGCCGGGGCCTGCTGGGCAGGCTCCAGCGACCCTGCCACACTTACCTGGGGTCTGGGCCTCCAGCACTGGGTCTGGTCCCAGGCCTCGTGTACTACTAAGCTGCCAGCTCTCTGATTGGATGGCAGCTCTGAGAGGTGGGATCTCTGTCTTTAAAGGGATGGGGATCACAGCACCAGGCAGTTAATTGCCCGAGCGTCGATAATTAGAATCAGGCGGGTGTCTCCAAAGGGCTGAGGCGGGGTTCCCTTTGCCTCTTAGGCCGGGCATCAGGACCCCCACCAGCTCCATCAAATTCAGCCCCTAGAGAATCAAATGCATGTGGCTTCGTGGCCCACTACCATTGCTAAACTGCCAATCGGATAGTTTCACCTGTCTTCCTGCCTTTTCCCACTTTGATTCCCAAATCAAATGTAAGCGCATACTGTTGGGCTTCATAATGCATAACAGAAGACCTGCTTTTGCACCTTCATGTGCGAGCTACAAACAGACTTTTGGCAGGGTATCACCTGCAAATGTGTGGATCAGAGAATCTTCTGGCAAAGCAAAAAAAATGGCTATGCCTATTTGTTAGTGTGATATGTTAGAGAGTTGAACAACAGGGTGCAGCCACAGGCAACAATAATGAGGACATGTGTCTCATAATGTTGTTGGAAAACCAAAAAGACATAGAGCTTTGAAATTACTCTGAGGCATATCAGTGTCTGAATGCCTAATGCATTCATCTGAAATTCTTCTTCTATTTTAGCAGAGGTGTTACTGCATTTATTTTAAACTATCTGTAGAGAACAACATTGTCAGTAAAAGTAGCAAAAATGATTTTTGATGGCTTAGAGGTGGCGGGTGAGAAGTTGACTGCTGATAATGATGAGAAATAGATTGGAGACAATCACATCTCCTTCAAGGCCCCCTGAATAGATGCTTTTATAAAAAGATGAACATTCATTTATCATGATCCAGTGTCTGTATCCTTTGAGAAAGTCACATGTCCAAAAGAAAATTTCACCAGGTACATTACAAAAATGCTACAATAACCTATAGTTTTCACTTTATTAACTTCAGGAGTTAAGGACCAATTTACAGATTTTTTTTAAACTTAGAAGTTTTACCTGTGGTGCTTTGTCTCCCTCAGGGTAATAATTAAGTTTGGAGGATTCTCTAACAATGCAAATCGTAGATGGGCTATTTGAAGAAGAAAACTTCATGGACTCCTGTTCTGGCAGGGAGCTGTGCTAAATTTTACAATGAGAGTCCATGCCACTAATTTGAATAGGCTATTAGCTCAGTAAACACTTGCCCAGAGAACTTGGCTTATAGCAAAATTAGCTGAGGAGTCCAATGAGGAAGCATTTATTGAGAGTTGTAGCTTTTCATAAAGGGTGAAGTTATAGTGGTGGCATAAAACTGAATTAATTGTTCGCAATGACACTGATTCTGGAGAGTTGTAGGTGCTACTGCACGAGATGTATGAATTAAGGATGGTCCTATTTAGAGTTGAAGAGCAGGTGTCCGCTGCATTGAGAAAGATACTAAGGCAATCTCGGGGAAGACAGAAAGCTCCCATGCAGCACAAAGGCAAAAGCTCACTTGATCTTGATTTTCAGTGTGAATATAGATTGTGAATGTGGGAAATTCTCCGATAAGGAAGAACCAGTGGATGTGGTGTGTTTGGACTTTCAGAAGGCTTTCGATAAGGTCCCACACAAGAGATTAGCATGCAAAATTAAAGCATATGGAATTGGGGGTAAGGTACTGACATGGATAGAGAACTGGTTGGCAGACAGGAAACAAAGAGTAGGAATAAATGGATCTTTTTCCGAGTGGCAGGCAGTGACAAGTGGGGTAACGCAGGGATCAGTGCTAGGACCCCCAGCTGTTCACAATATATATTAATGATATAGATGAGGGAATTAAATGTAATATATTCAAGTTCGCAGACGACACAAAGCTGGGTGGGAGTGTGAGCTGTGAGGAGGATGCAGAGAAGCTCCAGTGTGATTTGGACAGGTTGAGTGAGTGGGCAAATACACGGCAGATGCAGTATAATGTGAGGTTATCCACTTTGTGGCAAAAACAGAAAGGCAGATTATTATCTGAACAGCGATAGATTGGGAAAGGGGAGTGCAGCGAGACCTATGCACCAGTCACTGAAAGTAAGCATGCAGGTACAGTAGGCAATTAAGAAGGCAAGTGGTATGTTGGCCTTCATAGCGAGAGGATTCGAGTACAGGAGCAAGGATGTCTTGCTCCAATTATACAAGGCCTTAGTGAGACCACATCTGGAGTATTGTGTGCAGTTTTGGTCTCCTTATCTGAGGAATGATGTTCTTGCTATGGAGGGAGTGCAGCGAAGTTTCACCAGACTGATTCCTGGGGTGGCAGGACTGACGTATGAAGAGAGATTGGGTCGATTAGTCTTGTATTCGCTAGAGTTTAGAAGAATGAGAGGGAATCTCATAGAAACCTACAAAATTCTAACAGGACTGGACAGACTAGATGCAGGAAGGATGTTCCCAATGGCAGGGGAGTCCAGGACCAGGGGTCACAGTCTAAGGATAAGGGGTAAGTCATTTAGGACTGAGATGAGGAGGGATTTCTTCATCCAGAGAGTGGTGAACCTGTGGAATTCTCTACCACAGAAAGCAGTTGAGGCCAAATCATTAAATATATTCAGGAAAGAGTTAGATATATTTTGTAGGGCTAAAGGAATCAAAGGATATGGGGAGAAAATGGGCACAGGATACTAAGTGTGGATGATCTGCCATGATCGAATTGAATGGCGGAGCAGGCTCGAAGGGCTGAATGGCCTACTCCTGCTCCTATTTTTCTATGTTTCTATGTTTCACAACTTCTGACTTCCTGGGTTTTAAGCAGAGCCCATCAGAAAAGTTGCCACAACAGATAACTGGCTTGCGGTGGCCAAGCATTCACAGTGAGATTGCTGTTTGGTCCTTTGATATTGGCATAAATCGCTGATCAGAAAATCAGGTGCCTTGCAAATTCAGTCACATAAGGTCAGTTTTTCAATTTTCCAAACCGAAAAGGATCTAGAACTGTTGCAGCGTGAAATGAAACTGAATTGGGTGATAGTTGAAATAGATGAAAAAGATGAGCAACTGGTATATCAGATAGGAATTTGAGAACTGAAACAGTTGTGAAGGCCAAGCTGGGAGATTTCCCAAACGTAACTCTTGAAGGTATTCATGTTCTTGTTCCTGATTTTCAATTGGCATATTGAACTGTTCACAGCCTCTCTGAGAGCCACAATTTGGAGTTGTTCTTTCACTTATACCTTATGAGGGTGGCTGAGATTTTTTGTATTTGGACAAAGGTTTGAGCCACAGCTTAAAGAGTTAAATCACCATCATCTTCATTGCTGATCTATATAATCTGCCAAAGAATACTTGCTTCCTGTCCAATGCATTAATCCAGGCCTGTGAGCTAATGACGATAGATAGCTCCTTCGATGGAATCACACATGCTGCAGAGTTTGATAGAGGACGGGATTTTCAATTGCTGTGTTCACCTGTCCACATTTCCCCCCACCCCATTAAAGTAAATGGATGGAAAATCACGAGCTGGCAAATGCAGAGGTGGGAAACCCAAGCCATGATCTGCTTGATGGACTTCTAAGTAAAGTCAGAGCCATGAAATTCTGATTTGGGCTGAGGTATAAGTGGGCAAGATTTCCACTTGGGGGAGGGGAGCCAAAAATGGGACAGAACCTGGTTACACTGAGCACAGGATTTCCGCAGGCCAATGGGGACAAGAACAGAGACAGGTGGGTGCATACTTTCGCACCACTGGCCAGCGTGCCAGTTCGCCAGCACCATCCAGGCCCCGAGCTATTTTCCTGAAGGTGATGGGGGAAGTGATGGCTATGTGCCCATAAGTGGCAGGTAGCCAACTGGAGTAAGTTAAATGCCAATTATCAGAGACCTCAGTCAGCCTGCGAGCCCACCGTGGTGTCAAGAACAGGCCAGCTGTCTGGAGCGGCCTCCCAGCAGCAGGCCGGAGGGCCTGCATTCCAAACAGGCTTTGAGGCCCTGCCTGTTTACCTGGCTACAACTGCAGCCACAGGCCGCCTCAAGATGGAGGTGCCCTCTCTCTCCCTACCTGCAATAACCGGCTGCAGCTCCTTCCGTGCTGGAGGACCTCCTATTGGCCCAATCAGCTTTGAAAGCCCACCTTCCATGCTTACTGGATGGCGAGTGAGCCCTGTGGCCATTTAGGTGCCAATCAAGGGAAAATCACTGCCTGGTGACTGCTCCCTACACAGCGCGAGGTCAGAACCACCATTTGACCCCAATGACAGCGTCCCAAACCAAAACGCAAAATTCTGCCCTGAGATTCTGCCCCACTGGTGACATGAGAATGTCCATGGGGAGAAGATCATTGAATACACATGTGACACCCCTCCACCTCCACCATGCATGGGAAAATTGGGTATGTCTGAGAGACCTGCTTAGTTTCCCTAGGGATTATGCTCAGTAATATCAAAGCAAAATACTGCAGATGCTGGAAATCTGAAATAAAAACAAGAAACGCTGGAAATACTCAGCAGGTCTGGCAGCATCTGTGGAGAGAGAAGCAGAGTTACCATTTCAGGTCAGTGACCCTTCTTCAGAACTGGCAGATATAAGAAATGTAAAAGATTTTAGGCATGTAAAGTGGGGGTTGGGCAAGCGATAACAAAAGAGAAGGACAAGGTCGCAGAATAGCTGACCAGAAGGTCATGAAGCAAAGGCAAACAATATGTTAACGGTGTGCTGAAAGACAAAGCATTAGTACAGATAGGGTGTTAATGGACTGAAAATTGAACAGTCGCAAGCACAAACATGAAAAAAAACACGGTGGGTGGGCACAGTAGAAACAAACTGAACAAACTTAAATAAAATAAACACAAAAATATATAAAAAAGAAAAAAAGAAAAAATAGCTAAAAATGAAAGTAAAATGGGGGGCCCGTCATGCTCTGAAATTATTGAACTCAATGTTCAGTCCGGCAGGTTGTAGCGTGCCTAATCGGTAAATGAGATGCTGTTCCTCGAGCTTGCGTTGATGTTCACTGGAACACTGCGGCAATCCCAGGACAGAGGTGTGAGCATGAGAGCAGGGGTGTGTGTTGAAATGACCAGCAACTGGAAGCTTGGGGTCATGCTTTCGGACTGAGCGGAGGTGTTCTGCAAAGCGGTCACCCAGTCTGCGTTTTATCTCCCCAGTATAGAGGAAACCACATTGAGAGCAGTGAATACAGTATACTACATTGAAAGAAGTACAAGTAAATCGCTGCTTCACCTGAAAGGAGTGTTTGGGGCCTTGAATAGTGAGGAGAGAGGAGGTAAATGGACAGGTATTACACCTCCTACGATTGCATGGGAAGGTGCCGTGGGAAGGGGGCGAAGTAATGGGGTAATGGAGGAATGGACCAGGATGTTGCGGGGGGAACGATCCCTTCGGAATGCTGATAGCGGAGGGGAGGGGAAGATGCCTTTGGCAGTGGTATCACGCTGGAGGTGGCAGAAATGGCAGAGGATGATCCTTTGGATATGGAGGCTGATGGGGTGGAAAGTGAGGACAAGGGGAACCCTGTTGCGGTTCTGGGAGGAAGGGGAAGGGGTGATGGTAGAGGTGCGGGAAATGGGCCGGACACGGTTGAGGGCCCTGTCAACCACAGTTGGGGGGAATTCTCAGTTGAGGAACAAGGAAGACATATCAGAAGTAATGTCATGGAAGGTAGCATCATCAGAGCAGATGCATCAGAGACGGAGAAACTGGAAGAATGGAATGGAGTCCTTACAGGAGGCAAGGTGTGATGAAGTGTAGTCGAGGTAGCTGTGGGAGTCGGTGGGCTTATAATGAATATTAGTAGACAGCCTATCCCCAGAGATGAAGACAGAGAAGTCGAGGAAGGGGAGGGAAATGTCAGAGATGGACCATGTAAAGGTGAGAGAAGGGTGGAAATTAGAAGCAAAGTTGATAAAGTTTTCCAGTTTGAGGCGGGAGCAGGAAACAGCACAGATACAGTCATCAATGTACCGGAAAAAGAGTTGGGTAAGGGGGCCTGAGTAGGACTGGAACAAAGAATGTTCAACATATTCCACAAAAAGACAGGCATAACTAGGCCCATGCGGGTACCCATAGCAACGCCTTTTACTTGAAGGAAGTGAGTGGAGTTGAAGGAGAAGTTACTCAATGTGAGAACAAGTTCTGCCAGGCGGGGGAGGGTGGTGGTGGATGGGGACTGGTTGGGCCTCTGCTCAAGGAAAAAGCGGAGAACCCTCAAACCGTCCTGATGGGGGATGGAGGTGTAGAGAGATTGGACGTCCATAGTGAAGAGGAGGCGGTTAGGGCCAGGAAACTGGAAATTGTCAAAATGACGTAGGGTGTCAGAAGAGTCACAGATGTAGGTGGGAGGAGACTGGCCCAGCGGAGAAAAGATAGAGTCAAGATAGGAAGAAATAAGTTCAGTGGGGCAGGAACAGGCTGAAACAATGGGTCTGCCGGGACAGTCCTGTTGTGGATACTGGGAAGGAGGTAGAAGCAGGCTGTCCGGGGTTGTGGGTCTGTGTGGTTGGACGCTGTAGAGGGAAGATCTCCAGAGGCGATGAGATCAGTGGCAGTCTGTGAACAGTCGCTTGATGTTCGTTGGTGGGGTCATAGTCCAGGGGGAGGTAGGAAGAAGTGTCTGAAAGTTGGCGCTGAGCCTCTATAAGGTAGAATTATGCTCAGTAAGCCTGATTTAGGCCTCAGTGGAACTAGTGTCAGCTAATAGTAATTGATCCTGGAGGCCTTCAAAAAAGATGCCCATTCACTCAATTATTGTTGCACTTCTCCCAAGCCCTCTTTCCTCTGTCAGTGCAATATGGTATTGCTCTGACTTTGGTGCTGGCAGATGGGCATGGGCACTGCTGATACGTCTTTGCTTGGATGATACATCTGCACTGAATATGCAAATGATAATAATTTGGCACAGGGTCCAGGCTTCTTACTTGGGTGGTCTTACAGTCCACTCTGCTGGCAGAATGGGCCGGTCAGAATTTCAGGGCCTCGATCTTCTGACTTTGGTATAAATGGGCACAGTGGGTTAAAGCCACTGCCTGAGAGACCGGGATTCAAATTTAATACAAAATGAAGGATGGAAGTCTGCAAGAGTTGAAATGAACCGAGTCAAGGAGATAGCAAGACAGTTCCAACTGGAAAGAATCCACAGTACAAAATTGTCCCGTATTTTCCACTATTCTACACTAAATTGGCAGTCTAACTCTGAGGCACAATAATAGCTGCTGGACGATTATAGATATGAAACGTCAGAACAATGGGTGTGGTCTTCAGGCAGCAAGATTACAGCAGATTGGTGGTGTAGTATGGCATTGGCTTTAGTCTGCACTTAAACTGTTTTTTTACCTGACCTGGAATTACTTCAGCTAACAACGAGGTGCAGAAACTGCAAATTCATCAATTTTCCACTATCTCTCAGTTTAATTAGTCTAAATTGCTAAAAAAAAAAATAAGAAGAATGCCCTGGTGAACTAATTAACTCTCTTAGAAAAGTGTTAGATACAGTCTTTATCACAATTATTAGGGCTGTTAACACATTTAGTAGGTGCTAACAGTGTTTTGAGCCACTAACCCGAGCATCACCAGGAGCTAAATATTGTCCAATGGAGGGCAATCCAGGTGCATTTTTTTTTTGTCATATTAGTAGCATTACCAGCAGAGGAATTTATCGAGAATCGCAAGTGAATAACTTCTTAATGATGCAAAAGTAGGGATGAAATTTGTGACATTTGCCCTGAAACCATCTAAGAGCTCTACATCCTGATCTTATGTGCATGGAAAGGATAAGATAAGAGAATGTATTGCTCAGAAGTGGAAGCATTTTCCCATTTCTGGCATATAAGGTCCGATTTGAACCCTGCCCGTCTCCCGGAATCTGGAGCAGGGGAAGGAGGCAGTTAAAGTGGCAGATACAATTTACTGACACAAATCCCCTTGCTTTCTCATGAGTTCTGATATTGACTTGCACTTCCGAACTGGCAAGAGGGACACCCACAGAGAGGCAGCAGAGATGGGGGAGCGAGGGAGGTGAGTCCTCGTTTAAATATGCAGATGTGGTTCTGATGATGTCCTAGAGCCTGACTGCAATTTTAACTGGAGGCCTGTGCATGGAAGCTGTTGTGACCATACTGGTGATATGAAAAGCTCGGGCCAGAAAAGGCCTAGAAAGATAGGTACATTTTTTTTAAAATTCTTTGTGGACCTGGAGGAGCAGGAGTGCACCTCTGGGCCCCAAAAGGAATTCTTGAACTTCCATGTTCTGGTTTCTCTATCCTTCCCCTGACTGTGATGCCCACCTGATCATTTTCCAACCACTTACCTGAATGCTGGACAACATTCCTTCAAGTCCTGTTGACAGTCTCCTCCCGCCCATTGCCCAGTTGATGCTTCCTGCCAGATTCAGGTGGGATACTGGCAGAGGGGCCTATACAGATGAGGTCCCTGGCTTCGTGCTGCAGATGACTAGATGGTTTGTCATTTGCCTCCGTCCTTGTTGCTTAACTCCTAGCCAGGAGTTAGTTGACAGCAACAAACATTAGTGTCAAACGTAACAAGGATTGAGGTCCTTATATAATTTCTAATATAGTAGCCCATCATCAGCACAGTATAATTTAAAGGTGCTGAACTTCAGACCTCCAGTAGCATCCAGGATCTGACTTCTTGGATTACCTAGAATACCCATCAAAGGTATAGAACGCACAGGGCTGCTTTCCACTTGCCCTCCAGTGAACCCAATAAGGTCAAACAGCACGGTAGTAAAGTAAAAGTGGACCACTGCATTTTGCAGGTTGAGGGAACCTGCTTGCACATAGGTATCCTGATAGCTTAGTGCCATGTAAAAGCGACATTGGATAGGTCTGGCCTGGTAACCTTTCTTATCTCCAACTTCAGAAGCACCTTGTGCTGCACTTGTATGAATTTTTAAATTCCCAGACCACCCGATTTATGCCCTCTCTGACTATGATTGCCAATTAGATTTGTACCCAATATTTTATGATTCAGTATGTGAGTAATTTGAGACATGGCATACGGTACGTGTAGTATGCTTGGGAGGAACAAATGACTTTGGACCTATGGTTCCCAAAGCTTTCCACCACTAGGAATTTTCCTCATCTCATGTCTGGGTCTGTTGTAGACTAATTGATAGATATTGATTGCTATGATTAGACATAGCAATTAGATTATTGTTGTATCATGTGACTATCAGGATGGTCAAAGGAAAACTAGATGGACTTTGGTCTATGTTCCTATGTTTTTAGTGAGGTAAATGTGTGATCATTCATTTCATACAGTTGTGCCTAACTACTGATAGATTTATTGCTGAATTTATGGGTGTATTGAGGGATACACTGGGCTGGATTTTACCAGCCCCTCGATGTCATGGGAGAGGCCCGCCACTACCCATGATGCCGAGTAGGCCTCACCACATTTTACCGGAGGCGGCGAGGCCTCGGTGCGGCTCTCCCACCACTTGGCGGCAGGACCTTCATTTAAATATTAAAATTATTTAAAACAAGATGCAAATAAACCTACCTGGTCCTGGCGACTGTTCCACGCTGATATTACGGGCGCCGGAGGCAACTCAAGGGCCTTCAGAACTCCGAACAGAGTTCCGAGGTGAGACTCTGGTGGGGAGGGGGGAGAAATTAAATTATCAGGATGGCGGGGGCGGGGGGGAAGCGGGGTTACCTTTTTTTATTGGCTGTGGGGATGGTGGGAAGGGGTTAAAGGGCAAATGTGACGAGGTTGGGGGAAAGTTCGCAGTGGCAATAAAGTTGATGTTTGGCATATGGGCCAATTAACAAAACATTGGGTGTGTGGGAAAGGGCCTCCAACTTATATTTAATTTTTTAAGGCCAATGTAAAATACTGCTGCTTTAAAAATTCAAATGTCTTCTAACGGCTTGAAACCCTTTAAAAAATGGCGCCACCACCTGCGCAGTGGCATTGGACGCCGTTGCTGGGGACAGCACAGCCGCCCCCTCTACATTATCGGGGATGGCCGCTCTACCCTCTCCATTTAAACGAGCCCCCACGCGCAATATCGCAGGGGCTCAGCGGCAGCCGATGCGTCAGAGCATGCCGCCGACATCGGAGAGCACCACCGTGGTTTGCAGCGCACTTATAAAATTCAGCCTATTGTGTGGCACAGAGAGGAAATTCTATTGTGTAACCTTGTCGGGAGAGTTAATGAATGTTGTGGGGAACAGCTAATTTAAGTTTTCACTGCTGGTGGTAGAAAGTAATACTGGATGTAATGTGTGACCACAGACAAGCCATAAAACATAATCTTAGTAAAAGTATTCCACTGCAATGTACAAATGTTGTTTTTTAAAATCAAACCGATTGTTGAATGCTAATCAGTTTTAAATCATCTTTCTACAGAACCTCAATTTAAATTATGTTTATGAATCAGAGAACTAAAATGTAATTTAATTCATTTCTGTTTGAAAAAAAATCTCTCATAGTTTAAGCCATGAAATCAACTTTTACAGTGGGAATTCATATACCCCATATGCTTTCATTTACTGTTATCTTTTTTTCCCATAGACATCTGGGATTAAATAGGAGCTGGCATGGTTTCTAGAAATCCTTACTACATCTGTGAGAAATAGTGTTAGTGCATTTATTTACTTTAACCACACAGTTTAGAATCTTTAAGCACTTCTTGTGTTTAAACTTAAAAGCTTTTTTGACAACCCAATGATTCCTTAAAGTTGTAGCATCCTTTTTCCTGTTCTTTAACAAATTTATATTGAAATCTGTAAAAAGAGTACTTTGTAATTATTTTATTCTCATATTTTCTTTAATTTAATTGTATCTTATTACAATCTATTTATTGATCATCCCATTTTCAAATATGTTTGCATACATAAACAGGGAATGCCTCAAGGAAGAATGGTAGAGATTGGCAAATTGATAGCCTGGACTTAATATTGGATGAACAGTTACTTAGATAGTCCAGTATTGTTTAACTTGAAACATTAATTATTTGGATGTTGTATGTACATCATGCTATTTCATATTTAGTTAGAATTATAAAGGAATGCTAAAAGGTTTCAGTGAAATTAAAATGTTCCAAGCTTTCATCGTGTGTCCTTTCTTAGTAGAAAAGCATAATTATACAATATGTATGTTATGTTAAAATAGTTTACAAGGTGACCTGGCTATAATGCTGGAACCTCCAGAACAGTTTCAGAGGGCCATTATTGAAAGTATATCAGTGCCCACTTTGTACCTTCAATTCAAGAACAGCCATCTCTCAATATGACCAATATTAGTTACAGAGCATTGTCATAAGCAGGATACGATTATTGCCATCAGATGAAGCAAAGACTGCTACAGTAATGATAAGTGACCAACAGACCATTAGGTTAAGTGGTTAGGATTGTTATCTGCAGCTGTAAAATGCTTTAAATCCTTATGTATGATTGGGCAACACTGTAGAACTGAAATGTAACCATTTTCGGCAAATGACTGCTGCACTGCTTTAACTATAATAGAAATCAAAACCACAGTACTGTGATGTCAGCTCTTTTTCATGTGAAATTGTAAAATTCCTAAACTATATAAGAAATTAAGGAATGAAATTATAAAATGCATAAAACTCAAGTAACAGGTATACATAAAATCCAGTTATTTTATGTGCAATCATAAAATGAAATTATAGAATGCATAAAACTAAATTTACACGAATACATAAAAGGATAATCAAAAGCTGGTGAAATTTTGCCAGTGATCCTGTTTTAGCGTTTGTGACAGAAGTAGTTACACCGTGTGTGTAAGGTCCTAGTAATGTTGTTGCTTTTATTCATGCTCAGTCAGTGTGTAGGGCCCAGTTTCTCAAATGATAATAAGTATTTTAATAGTTTTCCCATATTTTAATGCTGGCTCCTTATCTGCAATGTCAGCATTTTGTCCAAGTCTTTCTGACAAGGTTAACACCCACAGTCATTTCCTGTTATGCCTCATACTGACCATGGTGGGCTGCTGTATATTTTCCAACGCCCACTGTTCTGTCTCTAGAAGGAGATCATGTCATTAGACACAGACAATGAATCATTATAATTGCTCTAATATGGCAAAACTGCTATGCTGCCTTAAAGACACCACATCCCTTTTGCCAACCTGTATTTTGTTATTCAAAATAGAATGTTCATTATTGCAATCCATTTAAATTAATGGTTGGTGTGAAAACATCATGTTAACTGACTAGAAATTGGAAGCCCATTTACAGCCAGCAGATTAATTGTTGTGAACTGATGTAAGCTGTACATTAAATTGTTGTAAATATATAGTTCAAATCACAGTTGCAATGTGAATCATGTTCTATCAGTGCAGTAAGTATTCCTTAAATTTCTTCATAAAAATGAAGTCATACAGGAGTTTGCTCTCTGTTGTATAGCTGCTTTAAATGTTCTCTATAAGGCATATGCACAAATATTATAACATATTAAAGGAATGGTGTATAGAAATAGACGTTGTCATAACCTTCTTACAAGGGACCTGATTTCAAGAGAGCTGCAACTCTACAAAAGAATTTATGACTTTAGATTTTCTATAACTGTTCCATGCAGGAGTTTTGTGTCTCTGCACTCATAAGCCTCTGGGGTTCCTTGCTAGTTGTACAAGTCAATTCTTCAGCAAGCGAGAGCTCTTGTCCACAGAATTGTTGCAGCTCCTCCTGTGTATAATTTTCAGCAGATAAATATTCTGCAAATGGCAAACTTCCTTGGAAATGGTTCACATCTGTTTTCACTTCCTCTAAATCATTCTCAAGAAATATTTCAAAGGACAGTAATTGACTGAAAATTATTTTCCAGGAAAAATGACTGCTAAGCAGTTATATTTGAGGCATCTGCAAGAAAGGAGAAAACACAAAGGTTACTGAAAGAATAAGTGTATCATTATAGTGTGACATTCTTTATCCTATTGGTCAACAGATAATATCTGATCTGTATAAGGAACTTAGAAAGCAGGTGAAGGACCATTACCAGGAATCTGTCTGACCTGAATACAGCCTAACTGCTGCCCTCACCTTTTATGCTATTGGTGTCTTTCAAACATATGCTTGTGGCATATTTAACTTTGATCTATGCATGTACCCCAATACTCTATTTGAAAAAAATTGAGCTGGAGGCTCCGGAAGGCCTTCCCAGCCTGCTGTCACCTCCGCTCCACTTTATGTGGGCTGTGGGGGTGAGAAATGGGCCGCCTGCCCCAGGCCAATCAAGGCCCTTGAGTGGCCACCTAACGGCCACATAAGGGCCTTCACCCAACTCCATGGGTATTTTACCCAAGGGAAGTAAGTGTCCTGTAGACATGAAAGGCTGCCCAGTGATATCTGGCGGCCTCTCAGTACACCGCGGGTGGGGGGGAGCCCTCAATTGGGCACAGGGTGCCTGATTGAGGGCCACCCCTGCTTCCTCAACCACCCCCAGGACCCGAGACGCCCACCCCCCCCCCCCCAAACGACCACCCTTGCCTCGCTGTGTTGCGTCCGATTCCCACGGCGAGGCAACCCTTACTTACCTTCAGTCCTGGCTTCATGGCCTCGGCTGGGCTGCAGTCCCAGCAGTGGCCACTGCTCCCGGTGGCGCTGCTGGGACTAAGAGCTGTCAGCCCAATCACTGGCTGGCAGCTCCATGAGGTGGGACATTCTCCCTCCAGCGGGTGGAAGTGCCAGCTCCCGTCTACCCGGTGTAAAATCCAGCCCATTGTTTCCATGAGCTTTCATGCAGTGAAATAGGTCTATTAAAATAGAACTATAATGGTCCTCTAAATCCTATAGTTTTTTTATTTGTTTCAATGACTGTGGGCATCACTGGCAAGGCCAGCATTTGTTGCCCATCCCTAATTGCCCTTGAGAAGGTGGTGGTGAGCTGCCTTCTTGAGCTGCTGCAGTCCATCTGGTGTAGGTACACCCACAGTGCTGTTAGGGAGGGAGTTTCAGGATTTTGATTTTGATCCAGTGACAGTGAAGGAATGGTGATATATTGCCAAGTCAGGATGGTGTCTGGCTTTGAGGGGAACTTGCAGATGGTGGTGTTCCCATGTTTCTGCTGCCCTTGTCTTTCTAGGTGTTAGAGGTCATTGGTTTAGAAGATGCTGTCAAAGGAGGTGTGGCGGTTGCTGCAGTGCATCTTGGATATGGTACACACTGCTGCCAATGTGCATCAGTAATGAAGGAAGTGTATGTTTAAGGTGATGGTTGGGGTGCTGATCAAGCGGGCAGCTTTGTCCTGGATGGTATCAAGCTTCCTGAGTGTTGTTGGAGCCACACTTATCTAGGCAAGTATTACATCACACTCCTGACTTGAAGGTGGTGGACAGGCTTTGGGGAGTCAGGAAGTGGGTTACTCACCACAGAATCCCCAGCCTCTGACCTGCTCTTGTATCCACAGTATTTATGTGATTACTCAGTTCAATTTCTGGTCAATGGTAACCCACAGGATGTTGATAGTGGGGGTTTCAGTGATGGTAATGCCATTGAATGTCAAGGGGAGATGGTTAGATTCTCTCTTATTGGAGATTGTCATTGCCTGGCACTTGTGTGGCACTAATGTTACTTGACACTTATCAGCCCAAGCCTGAATCTTGTTTAGGTCTTGCTGCATATGGACACGGACTGCTTCAGTGACTGACGAGTTACTCGATTTGAAGTCAAGACTGAGGAGATTTATGGTGCTAAGCAAGCAGAAGTCCTTAAAATTAGACTGTGTAGCCAGTACATTTACAGTTGTTTTAGTTTAAAGATACATTTTGCAAAGTGTAGATTAATAAATGCCTGACAAATGAAAATATCAGTAGTGTTGAAGTCCTCAGCAATCTTATTGAAATTCCTGTTTATTTATTACAGTAGAAAGAAGAGTGCTGGTTAAAAGATTGCATATTAAACACTTTTGTTACTTAGGCAGAGGTTTACCTTGTCACTTTTTTAAAAATCATGTTGCCATTACTTTATGAAAGTTGAAGAGTACCAAACTGGGTCAACTGGAGTATGTAAAAAGACTTGATTTTTATTTTGAGTCAGAAGGACTTGCAATAGGTGCTGAAAAGAGTGCAGTTTTGCTTACTATCCACAGACCTGAAAGCTTGTTATTTAACAAGTTTAACCAGAAGAGGCAAAGGGATGATGAAAGTATTTTATCGGTTTCTGACACAACTGAGGAAACTGTGACTTTGGTAGGTTTCTCAATGATTCAATAAGCTACCACTTTGTCTGTGGTTTGAAGGAAATATCAATGCAGAGGGAATTGTTGGGAGAAGATGGACTCACATCTGTTAGAGGTCTCAAAATAGCATTTGGGATGGAGACTACTACCAAACATATTACCGAGTTACAACTACTCTAGAGTGAACAGAATTGATCAACTATTTTGGAGGTGTGGTAAAAACAATCATCCAGATGGATGTTTTTGTAAGAAGGTTAAAAGCCATAACTAAACAGAATCAGGCCATTTTACTAAGTGTTGCCAGAATCCAGTAGGTACTGCTTGATTAGAGGCAGGGAGAAGAAAACACCTCAAGTCATATCATAGTACTGTGGAATCAACAGAAGAAAGAACAATGCACTGTCCTTTATGTTGATTCAGATGAGGGACCTGAGGAAGAAACTGCTCTTAAATATGAAACAGATGAAGAAGAAATGTATGTTTCTTTTTGTTTCATAACAAGAATGGACAATTTGAAACTGGAGCTAATGTAACAACTATGTCATAATACATGAGAAAAAGTATTGAAAAGATTCTCTACAAAAAAGTATTTCACAGAAAAATTATTCTGGGCACCCCATTGCCAGTCCAAGTAAGACACGAAAATTAGACGAAACAATTGTGTGCGATTGAAGACAAGGCAAAGTTCCCTCATTGGTAGTTTGAGATTGGCTTCACAGCCTGAAGTTAAACTGGGCCAATATTAAGAAGACAACCATTCAAAGACTCATAATCATACTGAAGGAAGAGCAAACTTGGTACAGCAAATAATATCCATTTTTTTTATTCGTTCATAGGATATGAGCATCACTGGCAAGGCCAGCATTTATTGCCCATCCCTATTTGCCCTCGAGAAGGTGGTGGTGAGCCACCCTCTTGAACTGCTGCAGTCCATGGGGTGTAGGTACACCCACATTGCTGTTAGGGAAGGAGTTCCAGATGTTTGACCCAGCGACAGTGAAGGAACGGCGATATAGTTCCAAGTCAGTGTTTAACTTGGAGGGGAATTTGCAGTTGATGGTGTTCCCAAGTGTCTGTTGCCCTTGTCCTTCTAGTTGGTAGAGGTCATGGGTTTGGAAGGTGCTGTTGGAGGAGTCTTGGTGAGTTGCTGCAGTGCATCTTATAAATGGTACACACTGCTGCCACTGTGTACTGGTGATGGAGGTAATGGATGTTTAAGGTGGTGGATGGGGCACTGATTAAGTTGGCTGCTTTGTCCTGGATATTGTTTAGCTTCTTGAGTGTTGTTGGAGCTGTACTCATGCAGGCAAGTGGGAATTATTCTATCACACCTCTGACGTTTGTCTTGTAGATCATGAATAGATTTTGGGGGAAAACGAGATGAGTTACTTGCTGCAGAATTCCCAGCCTCTGACCTGCTCTTGTAGCCACAGTATTTATGTGGCTAGTCCAGTTCAGTTTCTTGTCAATGGTAATCCCCAGGATGTTGATAGTCGGGGATTCAGCAATGGTAATGCCATTGAATGTCAAGGGGAGATGGTTAGATTCTTTCTTGTTGGAGATCATCATTCCCTGGCGCAAATGTTACTTGCCATATATCAGCCCAAGCTAAACTGTTGTCCAGGTCTTGCTGCATGCAGGCACAGACTGCTTCATTATCTGAGGAATTGTGAATGGAATTGAACACTATGCAATCATCAGTGAACATCCCCACTTTTGACTTTATGATGGAAAGACAGACAGTGATGAAGCAGCTGAAGATGGTTAGGCCTAAGACACTACCCTGAGGAACTCCTGCAGCAATGCCCTGTAGCTGAAATGATTGGCCTGCAACAGGCACAACCATCTTCCTTTGTGCGAGGTATCAATTCAATCAGTGGAGATATTTCCCCTGATTCCCTTTGACTTCAATTTTGCGAGGGCTCCCTGATGCCACACTTGGTCAAATGCTGCCTTGGTGTCAAGGCGAATCACCTTATCCTCACCTCTGGAACTCAGCTCTTTAGTCCTTGTTTGGACAAATGCTATATTGAGGTTCAGAGCTGAGTGGCCCTGGCAGAACCTGAATGTGAAGGAGGGGATAAAGCTAAAGTTTTTCAAGCCCAGAGCCATGTCCTATGCTTTAAAAGAAAGGAGATCAGTGGAATTAGATGGCAAGGAGTCTGAGTGCGTAATTGAGAAAGTTGACCACCACAACTAATAAAAGGAAGGTAAGTGTTAATCGTGGCTGTTCAGATGGAGATATGATGAGATGCCCCGAGGGAGGAATGAGTGGAGCTGCAAGGTTTGGTGGTTAAAGGTGTGTTGTGCAGGAGAATGCTGGGAAAGTCATACTGATGGGACTCACCTTTTCTGTCTTGATGAGGTCATTGAACCACTTTTGGCACCATATCCATGCTCCTGCTGCTCATCTTCTGAGCCACTTCCAGCCATGCCTGCTTGACTTCAGAGGCTGGCCTCTTCCTCCCATCCGCTGGGAAGAGTGTTTTGCTGCAGGCCCTTACAACCCACAGTATGGCCTCCAAGGATGCCTCAAAGAACCGAGGGGCATCCTTCCCACATTGAGACTCCATCATTGCACTTACTGTCCCTGTCCTTACAATTCTATAATATCTATTCTCACCCCTGTCAGGGTCTTTTTAAATAGAGCCTTTAACAGTCAGGTGTGGTCATCATCACGCCCACATGCTCTGGTCGAGAAACCTGGAAGTAGGATGTTAATGTCATGGCTGAATTAAAAAGCCACGACAAAGCCCAATGAGAATAGATTAGCGGGTAACATGAAAAGAAATCCAAATATCTTATAAACGTAGAAATAACGAAAGGGTTCACAAAGGAAGGGCAGGGCCGATTAGAGATCAAAAAGAAGATCTTCTTGAAGACTTTCTTTTGAAGATCAAAAGAAAAATGGTGAGAATGTGGAACTTGCTCCCACAGTGTGTAGTTGAGGTAAATAGTAAAGATGCATTTAAAGGGAAACTAGGTAAGTATATGATGGAGAAGGGAATACAGACGTATGCTGATACAATTAGATGAGGAATGATGGGTGGAGGCTTGAGTGGAGTATTAACACTTGCATGACTTGGCAGGGCTGAATGGCCTGTTTCTGTGCTGTATATTCTATGTAATTCTATATTATATGTAACTGATCCTGCCTGTAGTATAACTTGACAATGGGATAAGAATTTATAGTGATTATTGAATAGGCATGAACCCTACTTTGGATGTTCATGAAGATCATCTGCCCAGGACTGAAAGATTTCACCAAAAGTTTTCTAAATTAAATCTTTTTCAGGCTAATTTTCAATTGGCCCTTACTGAAAAAAATTGGAATTCGGTCAATACGTGTCGGGCCTTATAAAGGTGGAATTTTGGTATTGCTTCTGATCCAGCCATACTTCAAATAACCATGCAGTCATTTGTAGCTGGTCTCCAAGGAACTCAATTCACATTGGATGATCTTCTGGTTACTGAAAGATCAGAGGAAGAACATTTTCAAAATCTGAATGCAATTTTGCACAATGATCTCTGGCTGGAGGAGTTCAACTGTTTGCTGCTACAAAATTCTGTAGAGTATTTTTCTTTCATTATTAACTGGTTTGGTATTCAACCATTATAGAAGGAGATTGAAGCAATGGCTTCTGCACCTGCTGCCACAGATGTGGAAGTTATTTGTGGGTATATTCTATTATTACCAGAACTTTATTGCAAACATGTTGATGGTCATATCCTCATTGGGTGGACTCCTTTGTAAGAGTGTAAAGGAGGAGTGGTTGAAAGATTGTCAGAGTAATTTTGAACAGCTGAAGACATTATTAACAAGTACATCATTATTGGGACATTATGACCCTAATTTACTGCTGATTTTATCAGTTGAATCATCCTGTGGGTATAAGAGCAGTGATTTCTCACTGACATCCTAACTGTTCCGAGCAACCGCTAGCATTGGCCTCCCATATCCTAACTTTCCCTGAGACCAATTATTCGCCGATCGACCGTGTAACCCATTTCACACCTTCCTATTCAGATGCCATTTCATTTTATAGACTGGTCATAAACCTTTGGCTTTCATATTGTCTAAGAACCAAGGATTACCTGTTTTGCCTTCAATGAGAATTCAAAAATGTGGTATTCAATTATCAGCTTATCAGTATGACATCAAGATTAAACCATCAAAACCGAATACCAATGCAGATTATCTTGTTCCACCTACCTATATCATGTTCACATATTGCTGAAGATTTGACCAAGAAATGATTTACTGAGCAGCTGAACTTGCATCCCATCCCGACCAGTGACAAACATAATGCTACTTCACACAACCCTGTCCTATCTCATATTATGCACCATGTGATGAATGGCTGGCCTGATGATGGAGTTTCTCCAGCAGAACTACTATTATACGTTAGGGTTTGAGCTGACTTGCCAATCGAAGGCACTATGTTCAACAAAAATGTATTCAATTGAAAAACAAAAAGTCAGCAAGAAATACCCATCCATGGCTCACTCAGTAAGTTAAGGATAGCATTAGATTAAAAAAAGGCTTATATGCTGCAACGAACAGTACCAAGTCTGAGGATTGGGAGTGTTTTAGAAACCAAGATTGGTCTGTTTATTTAAGGAAGGGTGAAAATGCATTGGAAGCAGTTCAGAGAAGGTTTACTAGACTAATACCGGGTTGGCTTATGAGGATCGGCTAGGCTTGTATCCGTTGGAGTTTAGAAGAGTAAGAGGCGATTTGATTGAAATATATAAGATTCTGAGGGGTCTTGACAGAGTGGATGTGGAAAGGATGTTTCCTCTTGTGGGAGAATCTAGAACTAGGGGTCACTGTTTAAAAATAAGGGATCGCCCATTTAAGACAGAGATGAGGAGAAATTTTTTCTGTCAGAGGGTTGTGAGTCTTTGGAACTCTCTTCCTCAAAAGGCAACGAAAGCTGTCTTTGAATATTTTTAAGGCAGAGATAGATAGATTCTTGATAAGCAAGGGGGTGGAAGGTTATTGAGGGTAGGCGGGATTGTGGAGTTGAAGTTACAATCAGATCAACCATGATCTTGTTGAATGGCAGAGCAGGGTCGAGGGGCCAAGTGGCCTACACCTACTCCTAATTCGTATGTTTGTATGTTCATAAGAAAGGATCACCAAAAAGTTGATAAAAAGGGAAAAAATAGCGTATGAGAGTAAACTAGCCAGAAATATAAAAACAGATGGTAAGACATTTTATAAGTATATAAAAAGAAAGTAGCTAAAGTAAATGTTGTAAATGTTGACCCCTTAGAAGCAGAGGCAGGGGAAATTATCATGGGGCAGAGGCATTGAACAAATATTTTGTGATTGTCTTCACAGTAGAAAAAAAAAGTTGCATACCAGAAGTAGAGGGTAACCTAGGGGCTAAAAAGAGTGAGGAAATTATGGTAATTAATATCAGCAGAGAAAAATTATTGGAGAAACGTAAGGGACTAAAATCCAACAAATCCCCGGGAGCTGATGGCCTACATCCTAGGGTTCTAAAAGAAATAGCTGCCAAGATAGTGGAAGTGCTATGATTTTCCAAAATTCCTTGGATTCGGGAATGGTCCCATCAGATTGGAAGTTAGCAAATGTGACAGCACTTTTCAAAATAGGAGGGTGAGAGAAAACAGGGAATTGGGGGTAATACAGCAAAGGTTCATTATATTTGTCCCTGGGGTGAGAGGGTTGTCCTGTGATGAGAGATTGAGTAAATTGGGCCGATACTCTTTGGAGTTTAGAAGAATGAGAGGCGATTTCATTGAAACATACAAGATTCTGAAGGGGCCTAATAGGGTAGACATAGAGAGATTGTTTCCTCTGGTCGGGGAATCTAAAACACAGGGGGCACAGTCTCAGGATAAGAAGCTGATCATTTAGGACTGAGATGAGGAGAAATTGCTTTGCTCAAAGGGTTGTGAATCTTTGGAATTCTCTACCCCAGAGGGTTGTGGATGGTCCATTGTTGAATACATTTAATGGTGGGATAGCCAGAATTTTGGTCTCCCAGGGAATCAAGGGATATGGGGAGCAGGGGGGAAAGTGGAGTTGAAGTCCAAAGATCAGCCATGAACGTATTGAATGATGTAGCAGGCTCAACAGACCATATGGTCCACCTCTGCTCTTTTTACTTGTGTTCTTGTGATGTTTGTTTCAGGGACTTTGTGTTGTTGTTCCACATAATTTCCAAAGGCATATAATCCAGGAATTACCAGACCAATCATCTAGGTATGTAAGCATGAAAGTATTAGCTAGGATGTATACGTGGGCTGGAATTTTGTTTGGAGGCCGCAGGTCCCAGCAGGAGCACCGACAGCGAGTGCTGTTTATGCATGAGCACCATGCGGTCAGCCGACCGCAATCACTGTCATGCAATAAGGCAATTAACTGAGGGGAAATGCAGGGCCCATCCAATTAAAGATCGAAGGTGGGCAGTGAGGCACCAATGGCAGTGTCAGCTGACTCAAAGGCAGGTGCTGTCGCCATATTTAAAGGAATGCCAGCCCAGCATGCACTGTTGCCTTGTTTGAAGAGCTTGCCCGACCAGCATTGCTGAAAACCCACCACCTGACCGGCAGTGCAGAAGACTTTGAAAGAGCAGATTTGAAGCCTGCTGCAACCATGGCTGAGGTAAGGCATTGGGTGGCCCCATGGTTTAGTGATGCCTCCTTGCAGATTCTCCTTCAGGCTACAAGGGCAAGGTGGGAGGTCCTTTTCCCAAGGGATTGGCTCACCTGATCAAAGAAGCCTGAATGGAGATTGCAGTGGAGGTCAGCAGCCATTGGCTACCCCTGAAAAACAGTGCAGTGCCTCAAATGGGTCAATGACCTCCTTTGCTCCACCAAGGTGAGTTCTCCATACTGTTTTAGTCTTTGGGGCTTGCATGTGGTAATCCGAGAGCGTGGAATAGGTGGGGAAAGAGTGACCACCGAGCCAGTGGCAAGGGGGTCAGGGAGCAACAGTTCCTTTCAGACCCATGGCTGCCTCTCAGCGAGAGGCAGACGTCTGTCTCTGCTGACCCCCACAAGGTCTCTCGAGAGCAGATGTATGGAGGAGGCATTAATGAGCCCCCATCATGGTCAGCTGAGCTGCCACCCATGTAAGTGTTGTACTAGACTTCATGGAGAAACCAACAGACTTGCTCCTTCTGCTTGCTGTAGAAACAGGCACACAACAATAAAGAGATGGCCTGGACCAGTGCAGCTTTCCAGACCCTTGTATCTTGACCCCAGCAGGGAAGGAAGCCCTGGAACTGGCTAGATCTCAGGGTGGCCAAGTGATTGCTATCATCATAGGAGAGTGTGAACAAGTGAAGGAACTCAAGGGTCCATCTGGCCCTTGACATTGTACTCAAGTGTCCACCACTGTACACATGGAGCTCTACATCAGGCATGGTTCAGATGAGGAGATGTGAATCCTTTAACCCCTAAATGTTTGTGTTCTCTCATGCAGGTCTCAGAATTCCCAAAGGACGACAGCTACACAGACCAGGGGCCAGCTGGATACCTCTGAGGAGGAGGAGGGATCCTCAGAGGGTGCAGCATCACAGCATTCCCCCGCACCCTCCAACAGTGCAGATGCTCTCATTGGTATGCATTTGTGATTAGATTCAGGGTCACAAACTGGTGACGCACCTGAGCAGCTGATGGAGGCTGTGACAGCCGAGGTCACTGACAGTCAGAGGACTGTGGGAGGCCAGGCCCATGCTGAGTCTCAAGATGATGGTGTGCCTTTGGAGTTGGCTGCAACACAGCACCTGCTGGAGGTACAGCGACAGGTAATGGAACATCTGGCGGAGTTGCAAGATGCTATGCGCACACGTGTGTGGAAGACCAAGGAGTTCATCCAGGCCATGAGTGCTGCCATGTCTCATGTGATCACATGGCTTCCTCCATCGAGAGATTGGCAACCCCCCTGGAGAGCCAGATCCAGTAAATCACTCAGTGGATGCCGGAGATGTACGCCGATCTGCATACCATTGCCTTGTCCGTGAGCTCTATGCAGCAGTGGCAAGGCAAGAGAGAGATGAGGAGTGTCCACCATTCTCGGGTCAGCAGAGAGGCACGTGTGCCATGCAAGGGAGGAGGAGCAGCTGACATCTGCTTCTGGGGGCTCCTCTCAATGTTCCCAATGTGGACAGCAGATCCTCATCCCCCTCTGTCAGTCACCCCATTGCCTCCAGTAGCTGCAATGACAGAGGAGGATTCTGCACCTGTGCAGGAGCCCCTCAGCATGCCAGGGCCCTGTAGGCCATGGGACAGCCCGCAGATGGCTGCCAAGGTTATCCCAGGCAATGGGGCAGCAAGCTCAGCAGCCTGCCTCCACCTCAGCTGCAAGCTGCCTGTGTGGGTACTGCCTGTGTGGAGTTTGCAAGTTCTCCCTGTGTCTGCGTGGGTTTTCTCCGGGTGCTCCGGTTTCCTCCCACATGCCAAAAGACTTGCAGGTTGATAGGTAAATTGGCCATTATAAATTGTCACTAGTATAGGTAGGTGGTAGGGAAATATAAGGACAGGTGGGGATGTTTGGTAGGAATATGGGATTAGTGTAGGATTAGTATAAATGGGTGGTTGATGTTCGGCACAGACTCGGTGGGCCGAAGGGCCTGTTTCAGTGCTGTATCTCTAATCTAATCTAAAATCTAATCTAATCTAAAAAAGCACAGTAGGAGCACTCATAAGCAAGTTGAGTAGAGCACTTAGATGCACTTGGGGTTCATGGGTGCTTAGACTTTGTACATATTAAGGATTTATTATGTTGTGCCACTCAGTAAATGTTCGTGCCACTGCTGTTGAACATCCTTTCCATTCTTGCTGCTTTGTCAGATGTCTTCTACACCTAAAAAAAAACCCATGCTCCTTCAATGGGCTGCTAGTGTTGGAGTAGGCCACAACTGGTCAGCTCCTCAGATTTGTCAGGGCACCCTGTGAACCTGGACACTGGGGATAAAGTGTGAGATGTGGGAGGTGACAGCAGGTCTGCATGAAAGGGTATCAGTGTAACAAGAAATGGGTATGTATGAGATTGTCCCGAGCCACCCTTGCAAGTCATTCATTTCCCCTGCCTCTGGTGCAAGGGGTTCCTCATCATGTGCCACCTGCTCAGCAGCCTCCTTCACATCCTCCTTGTTGGATGAGGAGTGGTGATCAATGATGCTTTCATTATTCAAGGCCTCCCCCCTCTTCAATGCTAGGTTGTGCAGAGCACAGCAGACCACCATGATGCACAAGATCCTCGCTAGGGCATACTGAAGGGCTCTGCCAGATTGATCCAGGCACCTGAATCGTATCTTGAGGAGACGAATAGCCTGCTCAATGGTCGCTCAGGTGAAGCCGTGGCAAGTATTGTAACTTTACTCTGCTGCACTGTGAGGGTTTCTCACTCACCTGAGTGGCCATGACTTCAACGTGTAGACCTTGTCCCCGAGAAATGAATCCTGAAGGCGTGGGGTGGGGAACAGCTCTGGCACCTGGGATTGCCAGTGTATGTAGACATCGTGGCTGCTTCCTGGGAACCATGCACACACCTGAAGGATCCAGTTTCAGTGGTCACAGACCAATTGATGGAATTGAAGCCTTTCCTGATGATGAAGGCCACTGGCTGGTCTGTGGGAACTTTGATGGCCACATGCATGCAGTTAATCACACTCCAGCATTCTCCCTCGTCCTGGACCCCGACCTCTGGCCTCTTACCCACTCTTGATCTTTTCATTGAAAATTGTCAGTGAGACATCGGCCATCTGAATTTCTTTGCCCCCCCTCACTCACTCTAACCTGTCCCCCTCTGAACTTGCCGCAATCCGTTCTCTCAGGTCTAACCTTGACATTGTCATTAAACCTGCAGACCAGGGTGGTGCTGTTGTTGTCTAGCGTACCGACCTCTACCTTGCAGAGGCTCAGTGCCAACTCTCAGACACTTCCTACTTCTCCCTGGCCCATGACCCCACCACCGAACATCAAGCAACTGTCCATAGGACTGTCACTGACCTCAGGGTCACTGACCTCAAGGGGTAGGCGGTGACGTAGTGGGGGTAGGCGGTCGTGTAGTGGTATTATCACTGGACTAGTAACCCAGAGACACAGGGTATTTCTCTAGGGACATGGGTTCGAATCCTACCACAGCAGAAGGTGGAATTTGAATTTAATTAATAAATCTGGAATTAAAAGCTAGTTTAATGCTGGCCATGAAACCATTGTCAATTGTTATAAAAACCCATCTGGTTCACTAATGTCCTTTAGGGAGGGAAATCTGCTGTCCTAACCTGGTCTGGCCTACATGTGACTCCAGACCCACAGCAATGTGGTTAACTCTTACATGCCCTCTGAAATGGCCTAGCAAGCCACTCAGTTGTATCTAACCATTACAAAGTCTATAAAAAGGAACGAAACCGGACGGATCACCCAGCATCGACCGAGGCACCGGAAACGACAATGGCAAACCCAGCCCTGTCGACCCTGCAAAGTCCTCCTTACTAACATCTGGGGGCTTGTGCCAAAGTTGGGAGAGCTGTCCCACAGACTAGTCAAGCAACAGCCTGACATAGTCATACTCATGGAATCATACCCTACAGACAATGTCCCAGATACTGCCATCACCATCCCCGGGTATGTCGAGTCCCACCGGCAGGACAGACCCATCAGAGGTGGGGGCACAGTGGTATACAGTAGGGAAGGAGTTGCCCTGGGAGTCCTCAACATCGACTCCGGACCCCATGAAGTCTCATGGCATCAGGTCAAACATGGGCAAGGTAACCTCCTACTGATTACCACCTACCGCCCTCCCTCAGCTGATGAGTCAGTACTCCTCCATGTCGAACACCACTTGGAGGAAGCACTGAGGGTGGCAAGGGCACAAAATGTACACTGGGTGGGGGACTTCAATGTCCATCACCAAGAGTGGCTTGGTAGCACCACTACTGACTGAGCTGGCCGAGTCCTAAAGGACATAGCTGCTAGACTGGGTCTGCAGCAGGTGGTGGGGGAACCAACACGAGGGAAAAACATACTTGACCTCGTCCTCACCAATCTTCCTGCCGCAGATGCTTCTGTCCATGACAGTATTGGTAGGAGTGACCACTGTACAGTACTTGTGGAGACGAAGTCCCGCCTTCACATTGAGGATACCCTCCATCGTGTTGTGTGGCACTATCCCCGTGCTAAATGGGATAGATTTCGAACAGATCTAGCAATGCAAAACTGGGCATCCATGAGGCGCTGTGGGCCACCAGCAGCAGCAGAACTGTACTCAACCACAATCTGTAACCTCATGGCCCGGCATATCCCCCACTCTACCATTACCATCAAGCCAGGCGACCAACCCTGGTCCAATGAAGAGTGCAGGAGGGCATGTCAGGAGCAGCACTAGGCATACCTCAAAATGAGGTGTCAACCTGGTGAAGCTACAACCCAGGACTACTTGCATGCCAAACTGTGTAAGCAGCATGCGATAGACAGAGCTAAGCGATCCCATAACCAATGGATTAGATCTAAGCTCTGCAGTCCTGCCATATCCAGCCTTGAATGGTGGTGGACAATTAAACAACGAACTGGAGGAGGTGGCTCCACAAATATCCCCGTCCTCAATGATGGGGGAACCCGGCACATCAGTGCGAAAGATAAGGCTGAAGCATTTGCAACAATCTTCAGCCAGAAGTGCCGTGTTGATGATCCATCTCGGCCTCCTCCTGAAGTCCCCAGCATCACAGATGCCAGACTGCAGCCAATTCGATTCACTCCGCGTGATATCAAGAAACGACTGAAGGCACTGGATACTGCAAAAGCTATGGGCCCTGACAATATTCCGGCAATAGTACTGAAGACCTGTGCTCCAGAACTCGCGGCGCCCCTAGCCAAGCTGTTCCAGTACAGCTACAACACTGGCATCTACCCTGCAATGTGGAAAATTGCCCAGGTATGTCGTGTACACAAAAAGCAGGACATGTCCAACCCAGCCAATTACCGCCCCATCAGCCTGCTCTCAATCATCAGTAAAGTGATGGAAGGTGTCATCAACAGTGCCATCAAGCAGCACTTACTCAGCAATAACATGCTCAGTGACGCTCAGTTTGGGTTCCGCCAGGGCCACTCAGCTCCTGACCTCATTACAGCCTTGGTTCAAACATGGACAAAAGAGCTAAACTCAAGAGGTGAGGTGAGAGTGACTGCCCTTGACATCAAGGCAGCATTTGACCAAGTATGGCATCAAGGAGTCCTAGCAAAACTGAGGTCAATGGGAATCAGGGGGAAAACCCTCCGCTGGCTGGAGTCATACCTAGCGCAAAGGAAGATGGTTGTGGTTGTTGGAGGTCAATCATCTGAGCTCCCGGACATCACTGCAGGAGTTCCTCAGGGTAGTGTCCTAGGCCCAACCATCTTCAGCTGCTTCATCAATGACCTTCCTTCAATCATAAGGTCAGAAGTGGGGATGGTCGCTGATGATTGCACAATGTTCAGCACCATTCGTGACTCCTCAGATACTGAAGCAGTCCGTGTCGAAATGCAGCAAGACCTGGACAATATCCCGGCTTGGGCTGATAAGTGGCAAGTAATATTCGCGCCACACGTGCCAGGCAATGACCATCTCCAATAAGAGAGAATCTAACCATCTCCCCTTGACATTCAACGGCATTACCATCGCTGAATCCCCCACTGTCAACATCCTAGGGGCTACAATTGACCAGAAACTGAACTGGACTAGCCATATAAATACCATGGCTACAAGAGCAGGTCAGAGGCTAGGAATCCTGAGGCAGGTAACTCACCTCCTGACTCCCCAAAGCCTGTCCACCATCTACAAGGCACAAGTCAGGAGTGTGATGAAATACTCTCCACTTGCCTGGATGGGTGCAGCTCCAACAACACTCAAGAAGCTCAACACCATCCAGGACAAAGCAGCCCGCTTGATTGGCACCCCATCTACAAACATTCACTCCCTCCACTACCGACTCACAGTGGCAGCAGTGTGTACCATCTACAAGATGCACTGCAGCAATGCACCAAGGCTCCTTAGACAGCACCTTCCAAATCCACAACCTCTACCAACTAGAAGGACAAGGGCAGCTATTACATGGGAACACCACCACCTGCAAGATCCCCTCCAAGTCACACACCATCCTGACTTGGAACTATATCACCATTCCTTCACTGTCGCTGGTTCAAAATCCTGGAACTCCCTTCCTAACAGCACTTTGGGTGTACCTAGCCCAAATGGACTGCAGCAGTTCAAGAAGGCAGCTCACCACCACCTTCTCAAGTGCAATTAGGGATGGGCAATAAATGTTGGCATAGCCAGTGACGCCCACAACCCATGAATGGAAAAAAAAAATCTCCTCTGGAGATCTTCCCTCTTAGATTTAGATATACAGCACTGAAACAGGCCGTTCAGCCCATTGAGTCTGTGCCGACCATCAACCACCCATTTATACTAATCCTACACTAATCCCATATTCCTACTACATCCTCACCTGTCCCTATATTCTCCTACCATCTACCTATACTAGGGGCAATTTATAATGGCCAATTTACCTCTCAACCTGCAAGTCTTTTGGCTGTGGGAGGAAACTGGAGCACCCGGAGGAAACCCACGCAGACACAGGGAGAACTTGCAAACTCCACACAGGCAGTACCCAGAATTGAACCTGGGTCGCTGGAGCTGTGAGGCTGCGGTGCTAACCACTGCGCCACTGTGCCGCCCCGACCTCATAGTCCTGCAACCTCAGACAGCCCATTTCTGTCCCCTTCCCAAAATCCACAAACAGGACTGTCCCGGCAGACCCATTGTTTCAGCCTGTTTCTGCCCCACTGAACTTATTTCTTCCTATCTTGACTCTATCTTTTCTGCGCTGGTCCAGTCTCTTCCTACCTACATCCATGACTCTTCTTATGACCTACGTCATTTTGACAATTTCCATTTTCCTGGCCCCAACCACCTCCTCTTCACTATGGACGTCCAATCTCTCTACACCTCCATCCCCCACCAGGACGGTTTGAGGGCTCTCTGCTTCTTCCTTGAACAGAGGCCCAACCAATCCCCATCCACCACCACCCTCCTCCGCATGGCTGAACTTGTTCTCACATTGAACAACTTTTCCTTTAACTCCACTCACTTCCTTCAAGTAAAAGGTGTTGCTATGGGTACCCGCATGGGTCCTAGTTATGCCTGTCTTTTTGTGGGATATGTCAAACATTCCTTGTTCCAGTCCTACTCAGGCCCCCTCCCCCATCTCTTTTTCCTGCTCCCGCCTGGAACAGGAAAACTTTATCAACTTTGCTTCTAATTTCCACCCTTCTCTCGCCTTTACATGGTCCATCTCTGACGCTTCCCCTCCCTTCCTCAACTTCTCTGTCTCCATCTCTGGGGATAGGCTGTCTACTAATATTCATTATCAGCCCACCGACTCCCACAGCTAGCTCGACTACACTTCTTCACACCTTGCCTCCTGTTAGGACTCCATTCCATTCTCCCAGTTTCTCCGTCTCCGAGACATCTGCTCTGATGATGCTACCTTCCATGACAGCGCTTCTGATATGTCTTCCTTTTTCCTCAACCGAGGATTCACCTCCACTGTGGTTGACAGGGCCCTCAAACGTGTCCGGCCCATTTCCCGCACCTCTACCCTCAGCCCTTGCCCTCCCTCCCAGAACTGCACCAGGGTTCCCCTTGTCCTCACTTTCCACCCCACCAACCTCCACATCCAAAGGATCATCGTCCGCCATTTCCACCACCTCCAGCATGATACCACTACCAAAGGCATCTTCCCCTCCCCTCCCCTGTCAGCACTCCAAAGGGATCGTTCCCTCCGCAACACCCTGGTCCATTCCTCCATTACCCCCACCACCTCATCCCCTTCCCACGGCCCCTTCCCATGCAATCGCAGGAGGTGTAATACCTGCCCATTTACCTCCTCACTATCCAAGGCCCCAAACACTCCTTTCAGGTGAAGCAGCGATTTACTTGTACTTCTTTCGCTGCTCACAATGTGGTCTCCTCTACATTGGGGAGACCAAACGCAGAGTGGGTGACCGCTTTGCGGAATACTTCTGCTCAGTCCGAAAGCATAACCCTGAGCTTCCGGTTGCTGGCCATTTCAACACTTACCCCCTGCTTTCATGCCCACGTCTCTGTCCTGGGATTGCCGCAGTGTTCCAGCGAACATCAACGCAAGCTCGAGGAACAGCACCTCATTTAACAATTAGGCACGCTACAGCCTGCCGGACTGAACATTGAGTTCAATAATTTCAGAGCATGACGGGCCCCCCTTTTTATTTTTATTTTTTTTCCCTCTTTTTTATGTGTTTATTTTATGTTAGTTTGTTTAGTTTGTTTCTACTGTGCCTACCCACTGTTTTTTTCATGTTTGTGCTTGGGGTCAGGCTGTTCAGTTTTCTGTCCATTAACACCCTCTCTGTGCGAACACTTTGTCTTTCAGCACACCATTAACATGCCGTTTGTCTTTTCTCCATGACCTTCTGGTAAGTTATTCTCTGTGACCTTGTCCTATCAACCCCTTCTCTTTTGTTATCTCTTATCCCACCCCCGCTTTACTTGCTTAAAACATTTTACATTTCTAATATTTGTCAGTTCTGAAGAAGGGACATTGACCTGAAACGTTAACTCTGCTGCTCTCCCCACAGATGCTGCCAGACCTGCTGAGTATTTCCAGCATACCTTGTTTTTATTTCAGATTTCCAGTATCTGCAGTATTTTGCTTTATAAAAGTCTCTGGGGTTGGGTGATTCCATTGTCTCCCAGTTGAAGTTATGATCCTGAAGTTCTAGGTTGATAGTTGTTCTTGGAGACAGTTGAGCAGAGGGTGTCCTTCCCAGGGTCTTTGTCTTGGATCTAGCAGCCAGCAGCTAGGCTTCGCACACCCCACATGAGGTCTTCTGGAGACAGAGAGAGAGAGAGCCCCTCTGGCTTCTGCACAGATTGAGTCTCTGGCTTGTCTGCTGTGTGTAACAAAACTCCCAGTATTACACAGCCTGAGGAGATGGTGACATAGCTCTCTCAATCCCCTTTGTTTTTAATGAGGTCCAAAGTCTAAGACCCAAAACCTCTTTCAGGTGATATTATCATTGTTTACCCCTGCTACAACCTAAAGAAGAACACTGATGGGTGTGCACAATGAAATGCCTGATGTTTTGGGAAGCCTGCCAGAAAGACTGTGGTTTATGTTGAGAAGCATGAAGGTGTCCAGCCCCAGCTTGGCACAAGGCTCTACACAGAGCTTGGAGCCAATCCCTTTCAGTTTGGGAGTGGTGGACAACTCCGTTTGCACACTTGTGGACACAAACATGATGCAGTGTCTGATGGCCGATGTTGCAATATCCATTGCAGCGCAAATAGCAGCCACCCAAGGTCTGAGAGCTGCAGTGGACTGCTGCCATCATGGCTTTGGATTACAGTGCTGAAAGGGGCTTACAGAGTGTTATAACAGTCCAGTAATCTGTCCTCCAGCAGATTACCAGGATTGCTGAGGCGCCACCCCAGGGGAGTGTCAGTGGCTTCATGGAGCACAAACCAGCTGCCCTCACTCAGGAGTGTAGAATTTGTCCTCCCATCCCACCACTCCACCAATGCCTTTGCGTTTGCCTGTCAGCGAGCCAGTTCAGACCACTGCTGCCCATACCGAGATAGTGCAGTCCGCAGCCGGGCCTTCTAGGCCCAGAGCTGCTCGAGGTCATCCTCCAAGGCCATTTGCAGTCTCCCCCACTGAACATCAGCAGCCTTCTACCAGCCATGCTACAACCACAGGGGTAGCACCTCGTAGGCGCACAAGGGCAGGAAAAGGCACATGGAAGGCACGAATTAAGCCAATGCACAAGGGTGATTAATTGACTTTTGTATGCAATGTGGCATGGTTTCATTTATAAATTTGGTTTGGAATGTTTATTTTGAGGTGGCTTTTATTTTTGCATTATGACAAAGGTGACCCTGTGATGGCCAGTGACAGAGGGAAGCTAAGATGTGGGACTCGGTGAATGGTGAATTGGGCTTCTGGTTACTGGTATCACACTCAGAAGATTTCTTCATGGACAACCCAGGCAGAAAGGGGCTGTTTAGGTTTCTTCCTCCATTCCCATTATCCCTCCTTCCTCGTCCTCCTCACACTCCTGCTCCTCAGCTGTCTCCATATAGCTGGTGGTAAGAGCTGTCCCTTCATGAGCGTTGTTGCAGCATGCAAATGGTCTGTTCTATCTTATTTCATGTGGCAGCATGGCTTTCATCATATACATGCTGCACACATGTGCATGGCTTGCGCATTGGAGTCATCAGCCATGCCCTTGTTAGATAACCATTGTCACTCACTAGCCACCCCTTGATTTTTTTATTATTTGTTCCTGGGATGTGGGCATCGCTGGCAAGGCCAGCATTTATTTCCCATCCCTAATTGCCCTTGAGAAGGTGGTGGTGAGCTGCCTTCTTGAAGCACTGCAGTCCATGTGGGGTTGGTACACCCACAGTGCTGTTAGGGAGGGAGTTCCAGGATTTTGACCCAGTGACAGTGCTGGAATGGTGCTATAGTTCCAAGTCAGGATGGTGTGTGACTTGGAGGGACCTTGCAGGTGCTGGTGTTCCCGTGAATCTGCTGTCCCTGTCCTTCTAGTTGGTAGAGGTCACGGGTTTGGAAGATGCTGGATATTGAGGGAGTGGAGTCCTTTTCAATTCCAATGTAAGAACATAAGAAATAGGAGCATGAGTAGACCGTATGACCTCTCACATCTCCTACACCATTCAATATGATCATGGTTGATCTTCTGTCTCAACTTCACTTTCCCGGTTGCTCCCCATATCCCTTGATTCCCTGAGAGATTAAAAATGTATTGATCCCAGCCTTGAATATGCTTAACGAAGGAGTATCCACGACCCTCTGGGTTAGAGAATTCCAATGACCACTGACCATGATTGCAGAGAGAATAGAGTAGTCTACCTCACACATGAGTGGGATGATTCACAGTGCACTGCGATCATGTCATCTTATATGGATAGAGTGGCCACCTCTGTAGAACATCAAACGTGGCAATCAACTCAGTCCATGCATGCCTTGACTAGGACTGTGCAGACTCTGAATGCCAATATGTCTTCTGCTTTAAATAGGATGGTAGATACCTTAGCTTTGACCTTACAGTGCTGCACTGATCACCAAAGTGCCCTCCAGCAGAGTGGTAGCAGCGAAAGGTGCAGACCCATAACTGGGATGATGGCAAAAGGGGACATAAAAGTCAGAACTCTACTCAACGCACTTCCACACTCACCCATTGCTCCCACCCTAGTCAATATCTGACATTCGACCTTGTGTCCCGATGGCTGAGTCTGTCTCTGCGTAGGTGTAGGTGCTGCAGAGACAGAGTTGAGATGAGAAGTCTGCCTCTACCTCAGCTGAAGCCACAGGCAATGCAGCACATAGGAGTGGTAGGACAAGGAAGACTAAAACTTTGTATATGCACAATATGCTTTGTCGCTGTTTGATGCAATAGCACACAACAGACTTGTGAGCAAACCTGTAGCTCAGGGAATAAATGGGACGGTCGCAACATGGATACGAAATTGGCTGAGTGATAGGAAACAAAGAGTAGTGGTTTAGTTTAGTTTAGATACAGCACTGAAACAGTCCCTTCGGCCCACCGAGTCTGTGCCGACCATCAACCACCCATTTATACTAATCCTATACTAATTCCATATTCCTACCGCATCCCCACCTGTCCCTATATCTCCCTATCACCTACCTATACTAGGGGCAATTTATAATGGCCAATTTACCTATCAACCTGCAAGTCTTTGGCATATGGGAGGAAACCAGAGCACCCAGAGGAAACCCACGCAGACACAGGGAGAACTTGCAAACTCCACACAGGCAGTACCCAGAATTGAACCCGGGTCGCTGGAGATGTGAGGCTGTGGTGCAAACCACTGCGCCACTGTGCCGCCCTTTTTTTCAGTCTGGAGGAAGGTTGGTAGTGGAGTTCCCCAGGGATCAGTGTTGGGACCCTTGCTTTTCCTGATATATATTAATGTCCTAGACCTTGGTATACAGGGCACAACTTCAAAGTTTGCAGATGATACAAAACTTGGAAGCATTGTGAACTGTGAGGAGGATAGTGTAGAACTTCAAAAGGACTTAGACAAGTTGGTGGAATGGGCAGACAGGTGGCAGATGAAGTTCAGTGCAGAGAAATGTGAAGTGATTCATTTTGATAGGAAGAACATGGAGAGACAATATAAATATAGGGTAAAATTCTAAAGTGGGTACAGGAGCAGAGGGACCTGGGTGTGTATGCGCATAAGTCATTGAAGGTGGCAGGACAGGTTGAGAGCACAGTTAATAAAGCATACAGTATCTTGGGCTTATTAATAGGGGCATAGTGTATAAGAGCAATGAAGTTATGTTGAACTTGTATAAGACAGTAGTTTGGCCTCAGCTGGAATATTGCGTCCAGTTCTGCGGGCCGCGCTTTAGGAAAGATGTGAGGGCATCGGAGAGAGTACAGAAAAGATTCACGAGAATGGTTCCAGGGATGAGGAATTTCAATTATGAAGATAGATTGGAGAAATTAGGACCGTTTTCCTTGGAGAAGAGACGGCTGAGAGGTGATTCAGTAGAGGTATTCAAAATCATGAGGGGTCTGGACAGAGTAGATAGAGAGAAACTGTTCCCACTCATGAAAGGATCGAGAGCAAGAGGGCACGGATTTAAAGTATTTGGTAAGAGAAACGAAAGTGACATGAGGAAAAACTTTTCACACAGCAAGTGGTTAAGGTCTGGAATGCACTGCCTGAGAACACAGTGGCGGCAGGTTCAATTGAAGCATTCAAAGGGGAATTAGACTGTTACATGAAAAGGAAGAATGTGCAGGGTTATGGGGAGAAGGCAGGGGAATGAAACTGAGGGAATTGCTCTTTCAGAGAGCCAGCGTGGAACAATGGGCTGAATGTTGCCTGGTCTGGAGGGCATTAGCTATGAGGAGAGGTTGGATAAACTGGATTGTTTTCACTGGATCGACAGAGGTGGAGGGGTGACATGATAGAGGTTTACAAAGTTATGAGCGGCATGGACAGAGTGGATAGTCAGAAGCTTTTTCCCAGGGTGGAAGAGTCAGTTACTAGGGGACATAGGTTTAAGGTGAGAGGGGCAAGGTTTAGAGGGGATATGCGAGGCAAGTTCTTTACACAGAGGGTGGTGAGTGCCTGGAACTTGCTGCCGGGGGCGGTGGTGGAAGCAGGTACGATAGCGACGTTTAAGAGGCATCTTGACAAATACATGAATAGGATGGGAATAGAGGGATACGGACCCCGGAAGTGCAGAAGGTTTTAGTTTAGGCAGGCATCAAGATCGGCGCAGGCTTGGAGGGCCGAATGGCCTGTTCCTGTGCTGTACTGTTCTTTGTTCTTTGTTTGTTCTTTGTTCTGCACTGTAATGAATCTGTGATTCTGTGACAATGGTATAGCACATGGGTGTATGAGAAATTGTTGCGTTGCGAAGTTTCTGCTCTTTAGAAAGTCACGTAACTTTTATTAGTTTACACCACATTCCTGTCTTGCTCATTCTTGGTTGGTGGGTGGCAAGTGGCCTTTTAGTTTGATGAATGGGAAGACATGAGTTGAACGGATTATAAGGGGATGTGCAAGGGGTAGTTGGTTGTTTGCAGGACTGGTTTGTGTCAGTGACATTTGGGGATGTGGCGAAAGTGGAAGGGTGTCTGTTGTAAGGGTGTTCTGGCATCGACCCACTGGGTGCAACCTAAGTGAACCTTGATTAGTAAGGGTGTCCCAGGCAAAAATGGGAACACCTTCGTTCTTTTTATCTTCCTCCTCATCAAAATCATTCGCAGATGATCTGTGTTCTGTGCCTTATTCCGCCTGCAGGTACAAACCTCATTGCTGCGCAATGTTGGGCAAAGCACAACACACCATGACCATTTTGGACACCCTGGCTGGCACATACTGAAGGGCGCCTTTAGATTTGTCTAGGCACTTGAAGCACATCTTCAGCATGCTGACAGTATGATCAATCACCGAACTGATCGTTATGTGGCATTCATTGTAGGGCTTCATTGGTCAGGTTTCATCAGTCAAGTTTGAAGTCGGTATCCCTTTCCTCACAACAGCCACCCTTTAAGTCTGCTTGCAACTCCAAAGTAGTCTGGGAGCTTGGACTGCCCCAGGACAAAAGCATCATTGCAGCTCCCTAGGAATCTTGCTCACAACTGCAGAAATATCTGTTTGTGGTTACACCAGCTGCACATTGATGGAGTGGAAGCCCTTGCGATTGGCGAACACTTCTGGGTGATCTGGATGGCCCAGAATGCCATGGGTGTGCAGTCGATGAACCCTGCACAGCAAGCCAGCCAAAGCCATAAACCCAAGTGCCTGGTCATTCTAGCTAGCATAATCGCAGGCAAAGTTCACATAATTGATAGTCCTGGAAAACAAGCCATCAGTCACCCTGTCTGGTGCATTTGTGGGTTGCCGATGGGGAAGTCTTGGATATGTCACCTCAGGGCCCTGGAAGGATGCAGAGAGAAAATTGTTGAGGGCAGTAGTCACATTGACAGCCACTGGTAAATTTTGGTCACCAGGTCCAGCAGGCAACAGATCTTCAAGAGGCTGCAGATGCCTGCCACCACCTGACGCCACAATCTGAGCTTCTTTGCAGCACTGCTGTTCAGATACATCAAGGGAAGTTAGCTTCTGCCTATACACCCAACGTCATGGGTAGAGCCTCCTGCAAGTTGCACCTCTGTCCTGCTTCCCTCTCTGTCTTTTTCTGCTGCTCCCATCTCTGCCGCTGCACTCTCTGGCATCCTGCTGCAGGAGCTAGATTTTCAAATGCCGGCGGGGGTCAGGACTGTATGTGGACGTCTCTGGATCCTAACGCTTCTGGAACAGACTCAAATTTTTAAAGTGAGGTTGTGGGGGGGTGATGTAGGGGGAGGGAACGGGGAACACATTCACTTCCAATTCACGGCCCATTAAGCTCCTAGACAAGCTTGTTAAGGGGCCGGGGAAGTTGGGACTGCAGCCTTCAAATGGGATTCCAGTGAACCCGAACAGTTTGGTACACATTAGTGCACAGCTGTCGGGTTCACAGAGGGGCGAAGGGAGACTTTTTTTTGAGTTTGAAAATTATGGGGCCCTTGGGAATCTTGCGCTGGTTCACATTACCTCAATTTTGAATGTTTGCACATTGTCTTATTCCTTTATGCTGTTGGCCCTCTAAGGAGCTGCCTGCTGTCTTGAGCAAGGCAGTGGTAGGCCCCATCATGGCTGCTGTCTGCCTTTGCCGCTCATGCTCTGCAGGCAAATCCCACCTCTTGGAGACGCTTAGCACCAGTAATTGTGCGCTGAGCTCCCCTCCTGCTGTATTAGGGCATTAACATTTCAAAATAGCGCCGCGTGAGTGATGCAGTAGAGGTACGGGGTCGGGACTGGAAATTATCCGGGCGGAGGGTTACTGACCCCATTTTGAAAATCTGACCCCAGGTCTCTCAGCAGCATGCTGCTGGTACCGGTCATGTTGGTCCCTGTCCCAGGTCCAGTCTAAGACGTCGCCCCTCCTGATGTGATTCAGAAAACCTCTGAAGTGGAGACAGTAACCTCTCAGCAAAAATACCCAAGAGTAGGTAAGCGAGCAGATGTGAGTACAGAGTATTTATTGCGGTATTTCCATGAGTTCGAATCAATTCCTTCAATTGCCATTGTCTTCTCGTCTTGCTTTCACCGCAGAGTTTCAGGAAGCCTGGGAAACCTGTAGATGCAGTGTTAAAATGAAAACTATGTTGAAATATCACTCTAATTGAGCGATTACCATATGTTAATAGGCAACCGGCCTCCCCCGAGGGAATTGAGAACAGACAGCCTGATGTGCCCAAGTTAAATGCAGAAGCTGGCAGGTTGGAGCCAACTTCCTGATTCGCTCACATTTTCTCTGAATTTAACCCCACCACCATGGGCACCCAAACCCACATGCTCCTCCAGGTTAAAATTCCTTGCGATGCATCAGTTATCATGCCATGCTTCACAGTATTAATGGTATGACACCTGCTGAGTTATTTGTCGGTTGGAAGTTATGTGTGCATTTTGATATGTTTAAACCTAACTTGGAAACAAAGTGCAAAGAAGAAAACTTCATGTTGCTAGATCACCAACTTCTATGCAATATTGCTGGGGAGAAAGAGTATTATTTATCGTGATTTCCCTGAGAATATGAAAAAATGGATTGGTGGGGTTATTGAACAGAAGATTAAAGCTGTTACATTTTTAGTTTTGCTGGATGGTTTGCTGTGGAACAGTCACAGACATCAATTACAATAACTGCATCAATCTCGATGTACCAAATGATAATGTTGCATGTGACCTGCGCCCATTGCCTATTCCATTTGAGGATGTAGCTGTTACAGCTCCTCCAAAAGCTTCAGATGCTCTACCTATTTCCATGTGTAACAGACCACCACCTCCGAGGACATTGACTCCGGTGTGTACTCACAGCACCATCTCTGAAGGAAACTGTGTAAATCAATGGTGCTAAAACTGTGCCTGAGAAGTTGCCATCTACTGCTCCTGTTGTTATTCCCAACTGACCCATTATCAAAACCCTACTCTAAAGTATCCACAAAAATCAAGCAAACAATTGGACTAGCAGATCGGCATCATGCCTGCTTTTCCTGAAGAGCAAGACTTATGTGCCAGTGCATTTGTGTAGCACCAATACATTGTGCCCTGCAGAAACATCACCATGTGCTTGTCAGACTGCTGTGCAGGTACCCTCTAGAGTGCTGTATCGAGCTTGTATAAAGTGCTGTTATGTGTTGTAGGGTGAGACTACACTTAAAAGTGTAAGCAAACATACCTTAGCAACTTTTCAGAAAGCAGCAAATTTCTGCTTCATTTATCTTACAATTGACTCATATGTAACATCATGTTTACCCTTTCTGCAACCTCTATCGGGCTGTTCTAGTGCTGCTCTTGCCAGGTAGATGTCCCTCCACTGCAAACAGGAGTGCCCTTTTGTGGAGGGCCTCCTGCAGCAGGACCTGCAAAGCAACATCTTTGAATGCTATAATTTGGGAATGACATGATATTTAGCTTCTTTCACTTGGTAGAGCTATTTCTCCCCTTTCAGTGGGCCATTTTTCAAAGTAACAGAGCCCTTTAAACACTGCTAGCTCCCAATGCATCAGCATCTTGCATGTTGGAGGTGGAATAATTCTTCACTAATTAGCTGACCTCCTGATGTAGAACAATGTCAACATTCAATGACGCACACAGCACTCAAAGAGCACCGATCACCGCAACAGAAAAATAAAATTGATCCCTTGCCAAAGGGACCAACAAACATAGCATTAGGTGGTGTCACCTGAACACCACTTATTATTCCTTTACAGTACTAGGATGAAGTTGCATCTTGCCATCTCCTGTTCACTATTATCTTCTTGCTCCCTCGCCCCACTAAGAACAACTACATGAAGTACCCACCTAACCTAAACAACTGGAGAGTTGCTTGCCAAAGTATTTCCCTGCTTATTTACTTATTTAGAGATACAGCACTGAAACAGGCCCTTCGGCCCACCATCAACCACCCATTTATACTAATCCTACATTAATCCCATATTCCTGCCACATCCCCACAATTCCCCTACCTATACTAGGGGCAATTTATAATGGCCAATTTAACTATCAACCTGCTAGTCTTTGGCTGTGGGAGGAAACGGAGCACCCAGCAAAAACCCACACGGTCACAGGGAGAACTTGCAAACTCCGCACAGACAGTACCCAGAATCGAACCCGGGTCGCTGGAGCTGTGAGGCTGCGGTGCTAACCACTGCGCCACTGTGCTGCCCTATGCATAATCTTCATGCTTATGTAAAGTTAAGCACATAGTTTACAGCTGCTTCACATCAAATTTGGGGACTAATTAAAAGAGAAATAAAAGTCCCCACAACCACTGCTCCTTCCCTCCCTCCAAACATTCCACTTCCCAATGTAACATGTGTTTAATTTAAGGGTTCATGTTAACCATTCCATCCCTGCCTCCAGACGTATTGACTTGTCCGATTCACTTTTGTCATTGTGATGGTAGTTTGAAATCACTCATGTTCTTTAAGCGCATGGACACCAAGCTTGGATCTCTGTTCTCAATGTGTGACTGAAGAAAGCTCTTTGGAATTACTCATTAATAACTGTAAGAAGCCAACAAATTGAAGTTTTCACTCACTTACAGCTAATGTTCCTTTTGGTGGAGAAGGAATGCTCAGAGCAGTGCTAAGCAAACACTTTCTACTGGTAGTGCACCACTTTTTATTCATGCCTACTTTTCTCTGGCAACCACTGAAGAGATGAAAATATGACCTGAGGAGGCAAACAACATCAGGAATGCTGAACCTGCCTTGTTGCCATTTTAGTAATTGAGAGTACATCAACAATGCTCCTGCCTGTAAGGTTTAAGTTGGAGAGAAATATATAAATGTGTTCTCTGTCGACTCTGTACCATCCACTAGTGTTTCCTGAAGTGAAAGAAATTAATTATTTACAAAACTATTTACTCAACAGACTTTTGGTTTTTGCTAATAAATCACTTCATGGCCTTAACTTGCATTAGGAAATACTTGTGAAGGCTCCTTCTAAAAGGCGAAAGGATTCCTGTTTTATGCCGCTGAGTTTAAAGAGTCTAGAACATAGAACATAGAACAGTACAGCACAGTACAGGCCCTTCGGCCCACGATGTTGTGCCGAACCTTTAACCTACTCTAGGATCAAACTACCTACATACCCTTCATACTACTATCATCCATGTACCTATCCAAGAGTCGCTTAAATGTCCCTAATGTATCTGCTTCTACTACCACCGCTGGCAGCGCATTCCACGCACCCACCACTCTCTGTGTAAAGAACCTACCTCTGACATCTCCCCGAAACCTTCCTCCAATCACCTTAAAATTATGTCCCCTGGTGATAGCCCTTTCCACCCTGGGAAAAAGTCTCTGACTATCCACTCTATCTATGCCTCTCATCATCTTGTACCCCTCTATCAAGTCACCTCTCATCCTTCTTCGCTCCAATGAGAAAAGCCCTAGCTCCCTCAATCTTTCTTCATAAGACATGCCCTCCAGTCCAGGCAGCATCCTGGTAAATCTCCTCTGCACCCTTTCTAAAGCTTCCACATCCTTCCTATAATGAGGCGACCAGAACTGAACACAATATTCCAAGTGTGTCTAACCAGTGCTTTATAGAGCTGCAGCATAACCTCGCGGCTCTTAAACTCAATCCCCCTGTTAATGAAAGCCAACACACCATAAGCCTTCTTAACAACCCCATCAACTTGGGTGGCAACTTTGAGCGATCTATGGACATGGATCCCAAGATCCCTCTGTTCCTCCACACTACCAAGAATCCTGTCTTTAAGCCTGTATTCTGCATTCAAATTTGACCTTCCAAAATGAATCACTTCACATAGTCTAGGAACTATAGTGATTTTAAATCAGTCTGCCTGGTGGAAATGGGGCGAGTGGGCACAAAGATCACCTGGATAACAGCCTCCGACACCCCTCCTCTATTTAAGTCTGCTCTTCCGAGTCTGGGAAGCACACCAACCAGAAACCGGCACATTTTGGGCTTCGATGATATCACAGCAACTTGACTACCATTTTATCCAATGGCCTAAGTTGGTTAGTCGTTGTGGTTTTCCTGCCAAGTCAACCTACTAAAAGTCAGGACCAAAGCAGCCTAAATAGGCACATTTTAGAAATTGTTTTTACTTTCTATCTGGGGCCAGGAGAAGCAGAAGTGCTGGTTATGGGCCCCATAAATGAAGTCCAGGCCTGTCCAGCCTGGGACTTCCCTCTTTTCCAATTGCAAGGCCCTCCTCAAATCTCATCCCCGTGACTTACCTGAGTGCCAGGAACCCGGTATTTTGTCCCCCTGCGGCAGCATCCTGCCACTCAATCTTGCACTCAACCTTGCGGCCAGCTGCCACTCCCACCATTTTCAGGAGGGCACCTAACAAGAATTATGCAGCATTAATATTGCCCAGGCCTTAGGCAGTTGTGTTCAGGGGGTTTGCTGCCCATTCTTAGCCCCGCCCCCAAGAATTCCACCCTGAGTTAAAATCAGGTCTTCGGTTTCAAATGTAATAGCTTCAGCAGGTGAGAAATGCAAAACATAGTGGGTGGAATTTTATGCTCTCCCGCGAGGTGGGTTTGGAGGTGGATAGAGCACAAAATCAGGTGGGATGGTGGTGGGGCGGGGGGGGGGTCCTTCCCATCCTGCCACCAATTGAGGCCCTTAACTGGGCAATTAACCCCCAATTAAGGGCCTCTTCCCAACACAACCGCAATTAGCCATGCAGCAGGGGGTCCTGTTGCCGCACAGGAAGCACGACATGCAAAACGGTGCGGGCTGCTTCCTGGCTTCAGGAGGAGGGGGTGGGGGTCCCTTCTTGAAAGGCACCTAGTGTCTGAACGAGGGACTTGGCATCGGGAAGAGGGTGGCCCACTCCCCCAACCCCCCCGCGGCTCTGAACCTGTGAGACCCGTACCCCCCTGACCTACCTGAGGCCTAGTTCCAGCGATGCTCCTCGACCTCTAGTAGGTGCAACTGCAGCCTTCACGGTGGAGCTGCAGCTGCCGCTTCTGATTGGCCGGCAGCTCTCCAAGAGAGGGACTTCTGGCAATGGGGACCTAGATCCTATGGAAGGCATGCCGCTGTCGACTTAAGTGCCTGATTGGCACTAAATTTGACGAACCTTCTGGAAAAGAAGCGATGCATCGGTTTCTGTGGATGTCGAGACCCCGGCCTCCAGGATAAAATTCCCCCAGTAAGTTGAGCTGAGAGGAAAGGTTAAACTAGACATTTAATACTTTCTGTACTCTATAAAGGATCTTATCAGATTGGGGGCAGAGAAGTGTAATCACTTACTTAACATATGTTAAAATGATGCAGAATACTTCTTTTGGCATTAACGTGATTGTTTAATATTGAATTCTCACCCCACAATCACAACAGAGATGAAATTGCTAGGAAACCAAGAGGCAAAGCCAGTTTGAAAAGAATAATTCACTGAATTTGCAGAGATGCAGCATCCATTCCTAAACCATACAATGAGCTGGATTTTGTGTTGGAGGCAGGTCTCCCGATCGTTTGGCTGAAAAGGAGGGGGGAATCCCCATCTCAGCCTTTTCATGCCCCCCCCCCCCCCCCCCCCCCAGAGCGATCCTCCGGCCTTTTAACCTCTAATTTTCATGAGCTGGGATCCCCGTACCTTTAAAGATGGGGATTCCACCTCTGTGAGCTACAAGCCAATCAGAGGGCCGGTGGTTCAGCAGTATCAGCAGCGCCACTGGGAGCAATGGCCACTGCTGGTACTGCAGAGGCCTTGGACCCAGGCCCAGCACTGGAACCCTGGACCAGAGGTAGGTGAGGTGGGGTTGCCAGGGCCAGTCTGGAAGGCCCTGGTGAGGGGGGTGGGGGCGGGTGTGTGGTTGTGCAGTCCAGGGGGAGGGTGTTCCCAGGGGTAAAGTGGTTCCCGTTGATGGTCCTCCATGGTCCACAAATTGCCCATGAAGGAGGGTTTCCCCCCCAAGCCTGCAGGGACAGCGCCTCATTTTACAAGGCATCCTCCCCTCATAGTGGAAGCACTCCCCACCGCTGGTAAGATCCCAGCGGTAGTGGGAAGAGACCCTTAATTGGTCATTAATAGGCCACTTAAGGGTCTCAATTGGCCTCTGGGCAGGAAGGCAGTCATCAGCCTATCCTGCCCCCGGGAAGATCGCTTGGCGACGGGGAGTGATAAGCCCTCCACCCAATCCCCCCCGCCATCAGTCACGATACTCCGTGCCTTCCCACCTCCTACCGTGCCTCAGGGGGCATACAACATCCCGGCCAGTATTTGGGAGGCCTAATTTAGTTAATGGTACGAAAACAAACTTGGTCAATCAATGAATCACTCTGAGAATAGACTTCGGAAGACTAACACCCCAGTCCAGTACTGAGGGAGTGCTGCACTGTCAGAGGTGTTGTCTTTCAGATAAGACGTTAAAACGAGGGCCTGTCTGATCTCTCAGGTGGACATAAAAGATCCCATGGCACTATTTCAAACAGGATCAGGGGTGTTATCTCTGGTGTCATGGCCAATAATTATCCCTCAATCAACATCTCAAAAACAGATTATCTGGTCATTATCACATTGCTGTTTGTGGGAGCTTGCTGTGCATAAATTGGCTGTCGTGTTTCCTATATTACAACAGTGACCGCACTTCAGAAGTACTACATGGGCTGTAAACTGTTTTGAGATGTCTAGTGGTTGTAAAAGGCTCTATATAAATGTAAGTCTTTATTTCTTTGTCTCTTTCTGTCTTTCTTTCACCATTTTACTATGGTCCACAGCTTGGCATGAGCCCCTCACAGAGGCTGGAGGGAAAATGGTCAACATAATGCTGGGCTCCAGTGTAGCCTCTACAACCTAATGGCTATTTGAATTCAACTATCTTAATTAATTGTATGACAAGTCATGTCTACTGAAGCAGGCCTAATTTTGTGTGTTGCAGAGATTACTATATTCTTCCAGCATAGCATGTGTCCTGGATAGCATTATCGATTCCAGCTTCCATGTGTAAAGAAAAAGTTTTGATTTTATCCAACAGTGTCCAGCATTACAATAAACTTGGTAAAAGGAAAAGAGGCCAGGTATTGCCCTGGAGACAGTCAGGGTTGAAGTTGGAGAAATCCATTATACAAAACAATTTGCATTTATATAGCACCTTTAAGATTGAAAAATATCCCAAGGCACTTCGCAGACATGTAAGGAAAATGGAGACTGACCAAAGAAGGAGAGATTACAAGAGATAGCCATAAGCTTGATCAAAGATGTGGATATTAGGCAGCAACTTCTTAAAGGAGGCGAGGGTGAGTGAAAGGGCAAAGAGTTTTGGGAGGAAATACCAGAAAGTGAGACTTAATTAACTGAAGGCATGACCACCAGTAGCGTGGCAAAGGGAAGGGCAGGATGCTCAATTGGGCAGGGTCAGAAGAACAGAGAACTCAAAGTGGGGGGTGGGGGGAGCATTGCTGTAGAGTTAGAATATTTAATTTTTTGGAGACCAGAAGCAAATTTGGATCAGTAAAGATAGGGGCAAAGGATGAGCATAGCTTTGTGCAGCAGAGGATAGAGAAAGCAAAGTTTTGAAAGAGCTGAAGCTTATGAAGCAGGAGAGTTAAAGTAATCAAGTGAGAAAGACATGGATAATGATCTCACTGGCAGATGGTTGAGGTAGGGATAGGGACAGGCAGTGTTATGGAGGTGGAAGTTGATGGTCTTTGTTTTGGAGACGGTATAAGTCTGGAAGCTCAGCTTGCGTTTGGGCAGGAAGCCAAGACAGTAGACAGGGTGGGGGGAGGAGTCAGTGGCAAGGATACAGAATTCGTGCCAGGGGGACAAAGATGATGGTTTCAGTTTTCCCAATGTTTAGCTGAAGCAAATTATGGTTCATCCAAGCCTGGATGTTGGATAAGCAATCTGACAGCATAGCAGAGGCATCAAGAAGGCTGGTGGAGAGGCAGAGCTGGGTGTTATAAGCATACATATGGCTGGCCCCATGGTTTTGGATGATGTTACCAAGGGCAACATGTAATAAGGTAGAGGAGGGCTGCTAAGGATAAATTCTTGGGGGACAACGTGGGGAGGGGGAGGAGCCATTGCTGGAGATGCACTGGCTACAACCAGAAAGTATATGGGATTATATCAGCATCACCATTGAGAAACATAGAAAAATTGCAGCACAGAAGGAGACCATTCAGTCCACCATGACTGTGCCAGCCAAAAATCATTATCCAGCCTAATTCCACTTTTCAGCTCTTGGTCTACGGCACTTCAAGTGCATAATCCAAGTACTTATTTTATTTTGAGATACAGCACTGAAACAGGCCCTTCGGCCCACCGAGTCTGTGCCGACCAACAACCACCCATTTATACTAATCTTACATTAACCCCATATTCTCTACCACATCCCCACCATTCTCCTACCACCTACACTAGGGGTAATTTACAATGGCCAATTTACCTATCAACCTGCAAGTCTTTGGAGGTGAGAGGAAACCGGAGCACCCAGCGGAAACCCACGCAGACACAGAGAGAACTTGCAAACTCCACACAGGCAGTACCCAGAACTGAACCCAGGTCGCTGGAGCTGTGAGGCTGCGGTGCTAACCACTGCGCCACTGTGCTGCCCATTTTAAATGCGATGAGGGGTTCTGCCTCTACCACCTTTTCAAGCAGTGAATTCCAAACCTCCACCACCCTCTGAGTGAAATAATTTCTCCTCAATTACCCTCTAAACCTTCTACCAATTACATTAAATCCACGGTCCCTGGTTATTGACCTCCCTGCTAAAGGAAATAGGTCCTTCCTATCCACTCTCTCTAGCCCCATATAGCGTGCTACGTAAATAACTAACCTACTGCCAACCCACTGATGCAAAGCTTCACTGCCTCACAATCTCACCAAATATTAAAGCACTTCTCAAAGCACAGCTCACAAACCCAAAAGCAGTTCTACTATTTTAGTGAATCTCACTCTGTAGGTTCAGTGAATAAAGGTACTGATTTCTGGTCTATTCTGATTCTATGAAGGTTTATTGACTAAGGACACCTCCGGGTGTTTAGCTCTGTCAGTGCACAGCTTTCTCTCTCTCTCTTTTGGTCAGTGTGTAGCACTCATGCAATCCCTCTGTCTCTCTCTCTCTCTCTCTCTCTCTCTCTGTGTAGTGCTCTCTCTCTCGGTCAGTGTGTAGCTCTCTCTCAGTTGGTGTGTAGCTCTGTCTTTCTCAGTTGGCATGTATCTATCCCTCTCTCAGTCAGTGTGTAGCTCTGTCTCTCTCTCTCGCTCTCCCCCAGTTGATGTGTGTCTATCTCTCTCTCTTGGTTGGTGTGTATCTATCTCTCTCTCTCATATGGTCGCTGTGTATCTCTCCGTCTCTCCCTCTCTCTCTCTCCTTGGTCGGTGTGTATCTCTCTCTCTGTCCCCCACTCCATCTCAGACAGTGTGGACTTCTGTCTCAGTCAGTGTATATCTCTCTCTCAGTCTTACCCACCACCCCGTCCCCATTTCAGTCAGTGTGTATCTCTTTCTCTGTCAGTATGTAGAGCTCTCTCTCTCGGTTGATGTATAGTTCTCTCTCTTTCTCTCTTTTTGATGCATAGCATTCTCTCTCTCTCTTGTTGTATGATTACCTATAAGGATGATGTCCCTTTAAGATCTTAGTATGCTAATGAGCCATGTACCAGGATGCAGTTTGTGACTCAGAGCCAGAGTTACTCTGCAACTGTAACACCTAGAGGAAGGTTCTGTAAATAGTTTGCTCTGTACTGTATATAGAAGTTTAGCTGTAATAAACCTGTTTGAGATCTTCAGCATAACTGGACTCCACACATCTCATTTATGTTGCATCAGACAACATAACAGAACTCATTACATGGTGGCAGCTGTGGTGAGAAGACAAAGTCTAAGTTGGAGACCACAGGTAAAACATGCTTTAAAAGCGACCCCTTTCTACAGCCACTAGAGAGAAAGTTCAAGAAAAATACTGGCACAAACAATGAAAAAAGAACTTACCTTAAGCTGTAGAAGACAGAGCACAGAATGACTGGCTGCAAGTAAATCAGGTGAATCATTGTGCCAATGGGCAAGGGATACTGCTTAAAAAAAAGGCTTTGAAGTCCTTCAAAAGATCATTTTTCTTTTCAAAATCTCCATGTAGAAAAAAAATGGGGACGACCCGACTCCTTTCCCAAGCTGCTCAAGGTTGGCACCATTACAGGAGGCATTTGTTAGAAAAAATGCAGGAAACTCCAAATCACGGCAGAGCCTTCATCCACGCAACCAAAGTTAAAAAAACATTAAACTAGTCGAGCATGAATAAGAGCTTCTGTTCATGAAGCCGCAGTAAAAAAGAATTAAAACCACTCGAGTGTGAAGAACACAAAAAAACTCTTTAAAAACCCATTGAACTGCGATTGAACAGCTGTGTAAACAGAACAGGCTTAAGTGCTGGAAGCAAGATAAACACACAGCACTAGTAAACACCTGCTCCTGTCAATCAAAGCAGCTAGTATAAAGAACAGAGAATCTCTTAAAGGGGAAACAGTGCTGAGTCATAGAACAAGTTTTAAAGCAAGTTCTAAGCAAATGAACAGCAGAAATATTGATACCAAATTTCTCAGCATGAACTGGAATGCCTTGGATATCCTATCCAAGTTTCAACTATTCAAACAAAGAATGCAGTTATTCTTCACAGACCAAATAATTGCAGAACCAGAAAAACAGGCTGTAAAGATACTAATAACAGTTGGAAATGAGGAATTACACAGAAATAACACATCTGGAATATCGGACAAGGACCAGAAAGATCCCACAAAAAATAGAAAGTGCTAGAAGATCAGCTCCAATTACAAGTGAATTTTAGAATTCACCGCCTGGAATTGATATCCTACAGGCAACAGCCACAGGAATCAATAGACCAGTTCATCAGTGGATGCCGTAGTAAGAGCAATGAATGTGACTTTTCAGAAACTGATAGGTTGGACAGAATAATGGAGCAAGTGATTGTATTGACACCCATTGAAGTGTTTCAGAAAGACCTCTTGGGGAGAAAGAAAAGTCACAGCATTGATGCGCTGTTGGAAGATTGCAGGAAATATTGTAGCTGGACAACAGCATCTGCAAGCATAAGGTGCAGCCAACAATATCGGCAGCATAACCAGGTCAAAAAGAGCAAGCAAGCTGTGTGGTAAGTGTGAACTTCCCCTCTCACGGCAAAATTGAATTGCATTTCAGGACCTGTGCAAGGTGTGTGTTGCAAAGGGACACTGGGCGCGCCTATGCAAGAAATATGGCTTCAAAGACACAACCAAAAGCTGCAGCAGGACACAGACAAGCAGAAGACAGGTGCAGCAACAGAGTGATAGCAGCAAGGAGAGCACCAGAGACCTGCATAAACGCAAGCCTATACACGAAGTCCACAGCAAAACAGACCTGAGACAAGACTTAACAAGAAGTATTTCTCAGCCAGAAGACATACAAGCATTCCACATTGTGAACTTAACACACCATGTTGATGAAGTCAAACAACTGGAAGCTTTCGCCACTATTAGCATCAAGTGCCCAAAGAAAGCTGGCAAACATGCACTCAGGGTCAAGACCAACATGGGCGCTAGTGCAAATATCCTATCAGTCCGAATACTCAAAGATATGTACTGGAGTCATTGGAAATCAATGATACAACCGACAACTGTCAAGTTATCTGCATGCAACGAGTTCCCCATTCCTTGCAGTGGCACACTAACAATGCAATGCAGCTATGGCAACTCGGCATGGAAACCACAAACATTCTACCTTGTAGACACGAGTGGACCAGCAGTGGCGGGACTACCAGCATGTAAGGACCTCAACATCAGAATCATCCACGAGGTCACCAAGGTACCCATTACAGCAGAAGAGACCACAGGGAAATCTCCAAGGAGCAGAATCTGCTCGCAGACATTGACTAGCATCAAATGGTGCAGTTTGAAAACCCATCAACAGCATAACTATGCTGTGCCTTCACTTCTGCTCTCCAGAGGAGGCCAGCACCATAACAAGCCAGAACAGACAGGTACTTCCATGAGGCCAAGGCTTCCTCCATCAACAAGTCTTCAACCTTGAGCCCAAGACCTTCAGACACGAAGGAGGAGGAGAGGTGATGGACACGCAAAGTCCTGAGGAGGCAGAGGAGGAATGAATTGAAGCATTGTCTTTTGGCTCTTTGAAATGAGGTGCCAGACCTTTCCAAGAATGACAAGGCCCCAAAAGTGGTCATCTTGAGAAAAGCAACAGAGTATATTAGCAGGCTGAAGGCAGAGCAACAAAAGCTGAATGCAGAGAGGGAGAAAACTCAGAAAACAGAGCAACGGATGAGATGCAAATTCTCCGAGCAAGAGTTGTCAAACCATCGAAATGATATGTGGACGCATAAGCCTCTGTACATGTAAATTTCATAATCCCTATCCATGTGTAAATAATTTTGAAGTTATCTAATTTTATGTGTTTTTACTTTTAGTGTAAGAGACTTATCTTTGTGAAGAAGTGGGTGATGTTCCTTTAAGACCTTAGTACACTAATGAGCCAAGGGTATCCGCATTGCGTCAGTCCATGACCTATAACAAATGTATCCGGACAGGTTCGGCGCCATAGGAGATTTCAAAGGCAATGTCGTACTGCACCTCAGAGAGGATGCAATTCTGTCAATCAACCCCCCACAAAGTGCAGCATGTACATACAAGAAAGGTTTAAGTGCGAATTAGATGACATGGAATGTAATGGCATCATCCATCATGTGCATTATCACACAGACTGGTGCAGCTCAATCATGTGTGTACTGAAGAAGGATGGAGCAATCAGGGTATTATCAGATTCGAGGTGTCTAAACCTCTCCCTAAACAGATGTCCCCACAAGATTCCGATATTAGAGGAATTGAATCCCAAGTTCACAGGAGGCAAATTCTTCTCCAAGCTGGATGCTAAACATGGATATTGGTCAGTACACCAAGGTAAGGAATCTCAAGAAGTCACCACCTTCAGGATACCATTTGGAAGATATTGTTTCCAGAGATTACCCTTCAGCTTGTCTGTTAGTCAAGATCTGTTTCCGCAACATATGGACAAAATTGTACAAAATGTGCCCGGATGTATATTGTGGGAATGGGAAAAACCAAAGAAGAGCGTGATTGAAATCTCCATTAACTGATGACAGTTACTTGTCACGAAGGGCTCATTTTTAACAGAAAGAAGTGCCAGGTGAATGTAAGTCAGATCAGTTTCTTTGGATCCATCTATTCAGGTTGCGTAATCCATCCTGACCAGGCAAAGTCGAAGATATAAGGCATATGCCTACCCCACAAGACAAGGAAGATCTCCAGACATGTCTTGGATTTTTCAACTTTTTGGCACAATATATTCCAAATATTTCTGACAAAGCATCATCGCTGAGAGAGCTCCTAAAGAAAGACATACCATTTGTATGGCAGGAGGGCCATCAGCATATGTCTGAGTCTCTCAAACAAGCATTGTCAGCAGAAACCTGTACCCTGCGGTACTACAACCCAAGGAAGAAGACAATCCTGGAAGTTGACGCCTCACAGAAAGGTCTAGGAGCGTGCATCCTACAGGATTGCAAACCAATTGCATTTAGGTCCAAATGTATATCCTCAGCACAGTAGAATTACTCAAACATAGAGTGGTGAAACACTTGCTCTGGTGTTTTGGATCACAATGTTTAGCAAACAAGTGCGAACGACTCTGCCATGCAACCATCTGTCCACATTCTCCGAGATGCATGAGTCACTGCGCGAAAAACAGGGGAGAATGAAGATGGTGCATGACCGACGTGCAGGGATGGAACTACCTCAGCTACACGTTGGACAAATGGTCAGGGTCATACACCACACAATGAGAACATGGCTACCCGCAAAGGTATCCAAAATTTGCAGTGAGCCTGGGTCCTATGAGATTACAACACCTAGTGAAGCGGTGTTGAGAAGGAACCATAGCCAATTAAGAGAAGTGTGCAATACCCCAATTGCGCATAGCGGACTCGAAAGAACGCACTCCAATGATGAAGCTATAATGGAACAACAGGACAACAACTAGCACAGTGAAAACATGCCTGCAAACCCAAAACAGCCAAGGATGACATCTCCAGAAGATTATACCATTACCAGATCTGCAAGAGTTGCCAAACCACCGAAACAATATGTGGACTATTAAGCTTCTGCACCTGTAAATTTCATAATCTCTATACCTGTGTAAATAATTTTGATGTTATCTAATTTTATATGTTTTTACTTTCAGCATACAGGACTTGCCTTTGGAAAGAAGGGGAATGTTGTATGATTGCCTTTAACAGTGATGTCGCCTTAAGATTTTAGTATGCCAATGAGCCAAGTCACTCGGCAACTGTAACACCTAGAGGAAGGTTCTGTAAATAGTTTGCTCTGGACTGTATATTATTGTTTAGCTGTAATAAACCTGTTTGAGACCTTCAGCATTACTGGACTCCGCGCATCTCATTTATGTTGCATCAGACAACATAAAAGAACTCATTGCATATCTTTGAAGATGTGACAAAACACATTGATGAAGGAAGAGCAGTGGATGTGGTGTATGTGGATTTTAGCAAGGCGTTTGATAAGGTTCCCCATGGTAGGCTCATTCAGAAAGTAAGGAGGCATGGGATTCAAGGAAAGCTGGCTGTCTGGATACAAAATTGGCTAGCCCATAGAAGTCAGAGGGTGGTAGTAGATGGAAAGTATTCAGCATGGAGCTCGGTGACCAGTGGTGTTCCACAAGGATCTGTTCTGGGACCTCTGCTCTTTGTGATTTTTATAAATGACTTGGATGAGGATGTGGAAGGCTGGGTTAGCAAGTTTGCCGATGACACGAAGGTTGCTGGACTTGTGGATAGTGTGGAAGGCTGTTGTAGGTTGCAACGGGACATTGACAGGATGCAGAGCTGGGCTGAGAAGTGGCAGATGGAGTTCAACCTGGAAAAGTGTGAAGTGATTCATTTTGGAAGGTCGAATTTGAATGCGGAATACAGGCTTAAAGACAGGATTCTTGGTAGTGTGGAGGAACAGAGGGATCTTGGGGTCCATGTCCATAGATCGCTCAAAGTTGCCACCCAAGTTGATAGGGTTGTTAAGAAGGCGTATGGTGTGTTGGCTTTCATTAACAGGGGAATTGAGTTTAAGAGCCGCGAGGTTATGCTGCAGCTCTATAAGGCCCTGGTTCGACCACACTTGGAATATTGTGTTCAGTTCTGGTCGCCCCATTATAGGAAGGATGTGGAAGCTTTAGAGAGGGTGCAGAGGAGATTTACCAGGATGCTGCCTGGACTGGAGGGCATGTCTAATGAAGAAAGATTGAGGGAGCTAGGGCTTTTCTCATTGGAGCGTAGAAGGATGAGAGGTGACTTGATAGAGGGGTACAAGATGAAGAGAGGCATAGATAGAGTGGATAGTCAGAGACTTTTTCCCAGGGTGGAAAGGGCTATCACCAGGGGGCATAATTTTAAGTTGATTGGAGGAAGGTTTCGGGGAGATGTCAGAGGTAGGTTCTTTACACAGAGAGTGGTGGGTGTGTGGAATGCGCTGCCAGCGGTGGTAGTAGAAGCAGATACATTAGGGGCATTTAAGCGACTCTTGGATAGGTACATGGATGATAGTAAAATGAAGGGTAGGTAGTTAGTTTGATCTTAGGGTAGGTTAAATGTTCGGCACAACATCGTGGGCCGAAGGGCCTGTACTGTGCTGTACTGTTCTATGTTCTATGTTCTATATCTCAGTCAATATGTTGCTCTTACTTTGATACTGAAACATCTAAGATAATATTGAGAAATACTCTTGAAAAATCTTTCTCTCGCCCTTTCTCCAGGTCAAGGGGCGATTGAAGTAAGTAACTTGTGAGGAAGTACTTGTTCTGAAAACATCTTAAGGATGCCTTCTATTAACCATTCTTAAATTGATTTTTAGACTGCAGAAAGCTCCTATGACTGACAAATTGCAGGATGGAATCATTCAACTGTACATTAGATTTGCCAGCTACACTCACTATGGGTTGAGATCTTTGGTACGACAAAACCTATCAATAATTTGCTCTTTGATAAGACTTTAATGCTTTTAATTAAGGCTGCTCTTTTGATAGATTATTTGCATATTATTCAGCTTGATTTAATTTCAAACAATTTTAAAGTGAATTCAATGCCAATCATGTATTAAACCGTCGACATATAATGATATATTTCCTACATTAATTGTGGGCATCATAATGTCAAGATATACAAACATAGGAAAATACGAGTTAGGAGCAGGAGTAGGCCATTTGGCCCCTTCGAGCCAGCTCCACCATTGAATAAGATCATGGCTGATCTGATTGTGGCTTCAACTCCACGTTCCTGCCTACCCCCGATACCCTATATTCCAGCTACTTCTCCCAACATTAATGAGTGCTCATGTGCAGGATTTCAATTTCCAATTTAAACAGGGATTCAGGTCTAAGGCACATATTGATCTTTCCCATGCTGAGCATATCAGTTCCACCAAGCATCTATGTGACCAGGAGGTCTTACGTCATTATTACAGGTACTAAAACTGTACAATGGCATTGAGATGAATTGAGATTATTAGAGCACAGCCACCCAAAGTGAATGAGAATGGAGGTATCCATCTGCAGACATTTTCGAATACCATCTATACCACCTAAAAGTCTGAGGGCAGGATTTTATTAAGGCAATGGGGGTCTTGACCGCCAGCAAAAGAACTGCCGAGAACCCCGCGTCGCCCCTTCTGTGGGAGGCCTGCTGAACCAAGTGCCAATTCACATTTCACATACCATTTCACATCAGAAAGCAAACAGGGAAGGGGCTTGACCATCTACTTGACCTTGATATTATTGAGAAAGTTGGGGATGAGCCTACCCTTGGGTCTTACCCATACAAGTCATCAAGAAATCCAAGAGCGAGAACTAGATTAAAATCTGCATTGATATGCGATCACCAAACCGAGCCATATGGCGAGAAAGACACTTAACACCAACAATCGGTGATATCATAGAGGAATTGAATGGTGATAAACACTTTGCCAAACTTGAACCCACTGCAGGCTATCATCAAATCAAGTGTGCAAAAGAATCAAAATATCTTACTGTATTCTCCACTCACATCTGACTTTTTCAAGACAAGAGGCTCATCTTTGGAGTCAACGCAGCAGCTGAGCTAATTCAGCATGATTCAGTCTACGTTACAAGGACTTGAAGCCACGCTAATCAGTGATGACATTCTCATCTACAGTCGCACTGAAAGTCAACTCGAGACACATCTGCATGAATGCCTACAATGTCTCAGGGAATGTAACCTCACCTTGTTCAATGAAAGCAGAATTGAATTATTCGGTCATGTGTTCAGTGGTGAAGGAATATTACCAGTTCCACGGAAGGTTGAAGACGTTGCAAATGATTCAACAAATGTGCAGGAAGTCTGGAGTCTGCTAGGACTCATCACGTACTGTAGTCGCTTCATTCCTGACCTTGCTACACGATCTCCCCCCTACGTGATTTGACAATAGAGACCACCAAGTGGGAATGGACTAAATCACACAAACAGGCGATATACTAGATCAAACGATGGTTGACAGCCAGCTACACAAATGCCTTTTTCAACCCTAAGAAAACCACCCAGCTAGTCATGGATGCAAGCCCCATGGGCTTAGGTGCAGTTCTCGTGCAGAAAGACAAGACAGGTAACACATCAATCGTTGGGAAAGCAAGCAGATCACTAATGTCCATACAGCAACGCTATTCGCAAAGAAAGAGATGCGCTCTCAATCACATGGCTTATGTTACACTTTCATCTCTACTTGTATGGAAGTGAGTTTGAAGTAAATCGATCATAAGCCACTAGTGAACTTGTTCAACAATCTACATAGCAAACCACCCATTCGAATAGAGCGTTGGATACTCAAACTACAAGAGTACGAGTTCCATGTTGAGTATCAGCAAGGCAAGCTCAACCCAGTGGACTATCTTTCATGACATCCACTGCTGACACTCACAAGAACACAAGAAATAGGAGCAGGAGTAGACCATCTGGCCCATCGAGCCTGCTCCGCCATTCAATATGATCATGGCTGATCTTGGGCTTCAATTCCAGTTTCCTGCTCTGCGAGACCAAAAATCTGTCTTTCTCAGACTTAAATGTATTCAACGATGGAGCATCCACAACCCTCTGGGGTAGAGAATTCCAAAGATTCACAACCCTTTGAGTGTAGTAATTTCTCCTGTTCTCAGTCCTGAATGATCGGTCCCTTATTCTGAGACTGTACCCTCGCGTTCTAGATTTCCCGACCAGTGGAAACAATCTCCCAGCTTCGACCCTATCAAGCCCTTTCAGAATCTTGTATTTCTCAATTAGATCAGCTCTCATTTTTCTAAACTCCAGAGAATACAGGCCTAATTTACTCAGCCTTTCATCATAGGACAACCCCTTCATCCGAGGGACGAATTTAATAAATCTTCGCTGCACGCATCCAGTGCAAGTATATCCTTTCTTAAATGTGAAGACTAAAACTGCACGTAGTATTCCAGGTGTGGTCTCACCAAAGTCCTGTACAATTTTATTAAGACTTCTTTATTCCTCTACTCCAATCCCTTTGCAATAAAGGGCAACATGCCATTTGCCTTCCTAATAGTAGCCTGCTGCACCTGCATGTTAATTTTATGCGTTCCTTGTATGAGTACCCCCAAGTCGCTCTGAACATCAACACTTACCAGTTTCACACCTTTTAAAAAATATTCTGTTTTTCTATTTTTATGACCAAAGTGAACAAGTCAGTCCTACTAGTCATGAGAAAAAGTTGCTGAACAATATCTTCACTATGTAAGCCTAAATACAGTGCCAAAGTCGCTAAAACTAGCTGACATCAAAGTGGCAACAAAACAAGTTGAGGCATTGCAATTATGTATGATGGCTATGGAATCAGAAAACTAGAAAGACATGATCAAGAAAGTGTCTACAAATTAAATCGCTTACACAATTATCGAAATGAGCTTGCCGTTACAACCACATTTAATCTGGTGTTATGCAACAGCTGTATTGTCATTCCATACTCAATGAGAGAATGTGTTGTCGACAGAGCACATGAAGGTCACCAGGGAATTGTCAAACAACTCCTTAGGGAAAAGGTATGGCTCCCAGGAATTGACCACATAGTAAAGCACAAAATCAATCAGTGTTTGCCATGTCAAGTGACCACAATATCAAATCCTCGTGATCTTCTCAAGATGTCCGAACTATCTCCAGGACCATGGATTGAAATCAATGTTGATTTCGCAGATTTGCCCACTGGTGAACACCTGCTTGTTATCACTGATGACTACAGCAGTTTCCCAATCATGGAATTAGTTATATCAACTTCAACGAAAGCAGTCATCCCAAAGCTTGACCAGATCTTCGCTTTGTTTGGAATGCCTCAAACAGTAAGAACTGACAATGGACCCCATTCAACAGCGATGAGTTCAGCAAATGTGCTAACTACCTAGGCTTCAAAATCAAAAAATTACACCCTGTTGGCCAAAAGCTAATGGAGAAGTTGAGAGATTTATGCAAACTTTGAAAAAAGTGATATGTACAGCTATAGCTGAGAGCAAGCCATGGAAGCAAGAGTTGTATTGTTTTCTTCGTAATTACAGAGTGACTCCTCACTTGACGACTGGAAAACTTCCAGCTACACTCATCTTTGCACATCCTATGCGCACATGTCTACCTGAGCTATCCTGCAGAGCTAATGATTAACATGTATGTGATCACGTTCGAGAACAGAAGGACCGCATGAAAGTAAATGCAGAGAAAAACATGAAATTTAGAGCTCCACCGCTAAAGCCAAGAGATAAAGTATTTGTGAAACCTAATGGTCATGTTGGAAAGCAAACAACCATTTGTTGTAACCAACACAAAAGGATCAATGATCACTTTCAAGCCGGTTCGCAAATCATCACACAAATTTGTCATTCTTCAAAGCACTGAAAACACTATTTGTAAGCAGTGAATCCAATTCTGACATCAACAACTCAGACGAAGAGCATGAGTCAATGAGACTACATCTGATGTCAGACAGTATCCTACTCATGAGAGAAAATGTCCACCATACTTAAGTGATTATGTGACGAAGTGAACTACTGTCAGTTGGTAACAAATCCTTCATCTCATTGTATCTGACTGACTGCATTGTTAAATTAATACAAAAGTTAGAATATGTAATAGTATTACTGGTGAAGTTAAAAGTTCAGGTTATGCTTAAGTTTATTGTTTACACTTTTGGAAATAACCATTGAAACATGCTGGGCTCTATTTTGTTCTGTCCCAGGCATTAGGGTTCATGGCAAGGGTGGGGGTCTGAAAATGCCTCCAGGAGAGGGCCGCCACGCAGCTTGACGCCGGGAGGGCCCGGCCCGATATTACCGGCAGTGGTGAGGCCTCGTGGTGGCCCCATTGCCGCTCAGCAACTGGACCCCAATTTGAATATTTAAATAAATTAAAATTAATAAATTAATGGTACTTACACCATGCCTCACTGTGATCTTCATGCCACTGGCAGGCACTCCCAAATCTTTGGATCCCTGTCTGAGGAAACGAGGAACCACACTGGTGGGGAGGGGGGAGGAGGTAAGTTGATCAGTGCGGGGGGGAGGGGGGGTGGAAACAGGGTCAAAGTAACATCATTGGTGGAGGGGATGGTGGAAAGGGTTATAGTTTAAAGTTTATGCAGTTTGTCGGGGAGGGAGGTCAGGTGGACAAGGTAAGTGTTTTGAGAGGGGAGAGGGCAAATAATTAATTAAATGGTCATTTGGGGGGGTGGGAGAGGGGCAGAAGAAATGTATTTATTCATTTTTATTTACTTGCGCTTTAAATATTTAAATTTACCGGTAGGGCTTAAAGCCCTTTAAAATGACGTCAGTGCCTGCACACAGACAGCTGACGCCATTGCTGGGGACGGACAGCCCGCCCCGTCACATGATCGGGGAGGCCCGCCCCGGCTATTTAAATGAGCCGCTGCATGGAAGATTGCGGCGGCTCCGCAACATGCGGCCTGTACAAGCGGGTCGCTGTTCTCTTCGCCTGCCGCCTACATTCAGCCCTCTATGTCTCTCATTTACTTAAAACGGGAGAGATGTAGTGTTATAAAAGCAAAATACTGCAGTTGCTGGAAATCTGAAATAAAAACAAGAAATGCTGGAAATACTCAGCAGGTCTGGCAGCATCTGTGGAGAGAAAAGCAGAGTTAACGTTTCAGGTCAGTAACCTTTCATCAGAACTGCCAAAGTTAGAAATGTAATAAGTTTTAAGCAAATAAAGTGGGGGTGGGGCAAGAGATAACAAAAGGGAAGGTGTTGATAGGACAGGGACACAGAGAATATGGTATGGCAAGTGGTATATTAATGGTGTGCTGAAAGACAAAGCATTAGTGCAGAGAGGGTGTTGACTGACAGAAAAATGAACAGCCCTGGCCCAAAGCACAAATATGAAAAAAAACACAGTGGACAGGCACATGGTAAAAAAAAATGAATGATGAAACAAACTAAAACAAAATAAACAAATAAAAAAGTAAAAAGAAAAATTAACTAAAAATAAAAAGTGGGGCCCGTCTTTCTCTGAAATTATTGAACTCAATGTTCAGTCCAGCAGGCTGTCACGTGCCTAATCGGTAAATGAGATGCTGTTCCTCGAGCTTGTGTTGATGTAGTGTTTTGAGAATTGTATTGTGTATTTTGTCCACTTAAGGCTACCATACACTCATATATCAGCAGCAGGAGTTGATAAGAGAATAAAAGGAATCTGTAATTTAAAAACACGTGCAGTAGTTCTGATTCTGAATGTTTCTTACTGTATATTACTGTTTAGTCCCAAGAACATCACATCATCTTTTGGATGCAACGTTTAAACTGAGACCCCATCTTCCCTCTCAGGTGGACATAAAAGATCCCATGGCGCTATTTTGAAGAAAAGCAGGGGAGCTATCCCTGGTGTTCCGGTCAATATGTATCCCTTAATAAATATCATCAAAACAAACTATCTGGTCATTATCACAATGCTGCGGGAGCTTGCTGTGCACAAATTGGCTGCCGTATTTCCTACATTACAACAGTGACTGCACTTCAAATAGTACTTCGTTGGCTGTAAAATGCTTTGAGATGTCCAATGGTCTTGAAATATAAATGCAAACCTTGTTTACAAATCAATTAATTAATTGAAAAATATAAATTTTCCTTTTTAAATTAATTGGAAAATATTTAAATGTTTCTTTTTATCATGAAGAACTCTTTGGATGTTTTGCTATATCTTGGTCTGCCTGCATGATGGAGCAGCACATGAAACCAGAGAGCTCCAAATGAAAGAAGAAAAACTGGCAAGTTGATCCCACTTCCGAGAGATCACCTCCTGCTGGCAAGTTACAAAGTGACTTCAACAACCACCATCGGAAGAAAAACAAGCACCCAAAACACCCTGAGCTCCCTTTGTAAGAAGAACCAGCTCAATAGGAGTAACAAAATCAGACATAAAAATCATCATTGAATGGGCTTCATTCTCAAACTACAGCCAGGATTTTATCCAGGTGACGCAGGTCTCGGCCACCAGCAAAAGCACCAGTGAGGGCCCTGCATTGCCTCCTCTGGAAAAGGCCTGCCGGATTATGTGCCAATTAGGCACTTAAGTTGACAGCAGCAGGCCTTCCCCAGGATCATGGACCCTGGCAACGGAAGTCCCGCCTGCTGGGAGCTGTCGGTCAATCAGAGACCGTCATCTCCTTTGCTGAGCAGCGCCACCACGGAGGCAGTGGCTGCTGTTGGTATTGGGATCACCATGAGCTGTGAATCGCCAAGGGACTTAGGCCACAGGTGAGGCAGGGCGGGAGTAGTTTCATGGGGTGGGGGTCATGGGGGAGGGGGTGTAGGGGTGTACGCAGCAATGACAGGGGGTTGACTCTCAGCAGGAACCCCCTTCCCGATGCCGGGTCCCTTGATCAGGCACTAGGTACCTTTTAACGAGGGACCGCCCCTACCCAGAGCCAGCAAGTGACCTGCACGGTTTGTTGGCATGTTCCCCGTGCAGCAACAGGCCCACCCGCCACTGGGTTAATACCAGCGGAGGCAGGATGAGACCCTTAATTGGGAATTAATTGCCCACTCAAGGGCCTCAATTGGCAGCGGGCGAAAAGGCCGTTCACAGGCCTTTCCCCCACGGATTGATTTGGGGTGGTGGCGGAAAGAATGGCGGGGTCCCCCACGTCATCATCCCACCTGATTAAATGCTCTCCCTGCCTCCAAACCTGCGTTGGGGCGAGCATTAAATTCCCCACTACCTTTGTACAGAACCATTATATTGAAGTGATGGATAAAATCTACATCAGTCAGATTAAATAGCAGCTACAGGTTTGCAACATAGTTATTCAAAAATTGTAAAACGAAATAGTGTGCAAGGAAGCTGTAGAGGAGCATTTTATTGCATCATAAACAATTCAATCTCTTGACGAACTCTTATTATAATTTATTTCTGCGTCCATAGAATATATGTAATGCACTGATTGGGTTGTGAAATTCTCCCACACAATATCCAAAACCATTTTATTCACTTCCATTGTATAATCTATGGAGGTTTATATCTCATTATATTGCAGGTGGATGAGAGAACTTATGTAAATATAATAACAAGAGCCTTGCAAACACCTCTGTAGAAGTTCTGCCAAGCATCTGAAAAGATTTTAAAGTCTTTTCAGATGATAACCAGACAATTGATTGCAAATATTTGTTGCATGTTTATCCTTTTGAACCATTTATTTGCAAGGAGGAGTGCCAAGAGATAGCATAATTATTTATCAATTGTTTTACTTCCTTGCTGATACACCATTTGGCGCCATGACAACTGAATGACATTCACTGTGAGAGATGCCCTTTGACATCCTGACAGTGGCACGATTTTACTGCCAAGAAGTGCCAGTAAAGGTCATAGTGTGCATGATTAAGTTCTCTGAGGAAATCAAATGGAATCACTTTCAAAATATTTGAATAATTTCAGGTTCACATACGGATTGATTCAAACACAGAATAAAAGCTTAGGATGCAGTCCAGAAAAGACTTTGCTCAACAATATAAATTAGTGTGATAATAATTAATACTTGCTGCAGTTGATGAATTAACTCTTTAAAGGTAGGATCAAAATTTGGCTCCGCCAATGAGCTTTTCAATTTTTATTTAATGAAATCAGTGTTTCTTCCAGTTCTGCTCAAAAATGTTGTCAGCACTCAAAGACAGAAAATCTTTCTTGTGCATTGTGATGAATGGAAATATTGATAGTCTGTAAAATGCAAAAGAAGTTTAATACTCAATGTGTTTATAATGAATTAAATGTGTAGTTAAGAATATATATAAAAAATCCAAATTGCTTAACTTGTTATTATGGGCACACAATCTTTGGAAAATGTGAAGTTGCTTCATTTACAATCCCGATCTCAAATGGCTTTTGGTTAAAGTCCATACATCCCAAATCCCAGTAATTGCATCAATGATGTTGCAAAATGATACAATGGTTGAAAGTTGAACTGTGTAAAAGATTCTGCAGTTATGGAAAAGCTATAAACTCCAATTAATATTTTAACTATTTGAATAGCCCCGAAACTTTCACAAAATGTATGCAATTGGACATTTCACAGCTATTTACTTCTGAGTGTTCTTATTTCCGAATTTTGTGATGTTATAATCTGCAGAAATATTTAGAATTAGAGGACACTTGTTCACTCACACGAATGCTAGCCTTGGATTATTTGCAGTTTGGCAATGAGATCAGCACAACATTTTGTTTCATCTGAGGTTCCAGCGTTTTCTTCACTTTTCTTAACATTTTATCTGAACAATATTTTTGTACTTGAGGAACAGAAGTCCAAATGATTTTCTATCAAGGACTTGAGTCATTTCCAAGCAGTGTCTGCAATGCTGTCAGTTCTCAAGTCAATGCACTTCTGTAACTGACTCACATTTGAGAGAAGTGAGCCTGGCCAGTTTTATGGGAGGAGATTCATTTGGACAGAGGATTTGATGGTCATAAATAGAAGACCGAGAAGACTTCAGTTTCTTGTAGTTATACCTATGTTATTTGCACCCAAATGTCTGCGATCTTTTAAGCCATGTAATTGGGTGCAAATGCAGAGAAACTTCAGCCCCGAGAGTCCATTTGTGATATGTGAGTTTTTTTGTTGGAGGGAAGAGTACAGAAAAATGGAATACACTGATTTGAAAATTAAAATGAAGAAATATGATATTGCTCATGTTTTGCTTTTTAACTTGCTGAACAATCAGAAAACTATTAAAATCAGAATTTTATTTTTAAAAGGCAATATATCCTTCTAAAAGATCCAACATACAAGTGATTACACTTTATTCCAAAGGCATTTATTATTTCCAATCATTTTGACATTTTTCTTTGGGAGGATGATATTTAGTTTGCTCAGAATTCTTGTCCTACTGCAATTCAAATTCATTATTTTACTGTGAATTTGGCACCAAAATGATCATTTCATTGTCCTTCCATGACAGAAGAATCTTCTACACAGTACATTTGATCTGACTTGCAGCAATTCAGTAGGTTTTTTAAAAAATATGTGTCAAAGAACATGAGAAAACAGCTTGCCCTGGAGTTACCTCATTGGATGCAACCAAGGAAGTTGCACCAGAAATTGCAACCAAAGCTGTGCCCATTTTGCTGATGTCAATTTATGCACAAGTGTCCTCCTATCTCATTATACAACCAAACCTAAAATGAGTGGGCATAAATCAGTCTAAACAATCAGAGACCAGGAAAATGTCAAACCCACACCAGTATATTTCTTCCTTGAGTCTGAAAATTTTAAATTTTATCTCATTGAACCTTCATCATACACGTTGGGCACAGCATTTAAGAAACTGCAATCGAGGAAGCACTTGAGTTTTTAATGTGACTTATACTTTGCAATAAAAATACATTAAAAGCAACAGATAATACAGAGCAAGTCACAGTGAGGATACATTTGTAAAAACTAGCAATTAAAAGACCAGTAAAAAGACTTTGTTTTCTGCTGCAGCTGAAAGTCCATTCTCAATGTTGAGAGACCCCCAAACAAGCACAATGAGGGCATGCTCACCTTGGAGAAGTGTGAGCACGGCCAGTTTTATGGACACAGATTAATTTGGACAGAAGATTTGATGGACGGACATAAAAGATCGAGGAGATTTCAGCATAATGTAGTTACACCTGTAACACATACACACAACAGTTTGCAACCTTTTAAGCCAAAGTCTAACCACCATCTACAAGGCACAAGTCAAAAGTGTGATGGAATACTCTCCACTTGCCTGGATGGGTGCAGCTCCAAAAACACTCAAGAAGCTCGACACTATCCAGGACAAAGCAGCCTGCTTGATTGGCACCCCATCCACTACCTTAAACATTCACTCCCTCCACCACCGACGCACAGTGGCAGCAGTGTATACCATCTACAAGATGCACTGCAGCAATGCACCAAGGCTCCTCAGACAGCACCTTCCAAACCTGCGATCTCTACCAACTAGAAGGACAAGGGCAGCAAATGCATGGGAACACCACCACCTGCAAGTTCCCCTCCAAGTCACACACCATCCTGACTTGGAAATATATCGCCGTTCCTTCACCATCGCTGAGTCAAAATCTTGGAACTCCCTTCCTAACAGCACTGTGGGTGTACCTACCCCACATGGACTGCAGCAGTTCAAGAAGGCAGCTCACCACCACCTTCTCAAGGGCAAATAGGGATGGACAATAAATGCTGGCCCGGCCAGCGACGCCCACATCCCATGAATGAATTTTTTAAAAAGTGGACATAAATGCAAAGGAAACTTCAGGCCCTACAATTTATCTATCATGAGTGAGTTTTTTTTGTTGGAGGGAAGAGTACTAAAAATTGGGATTCACTAATCTGAAAATTAAAATGAGGAAATGTTATGTTGCTCATATTTCATTTTTACATAGAATTTATAGCAAAGAAACAGGCTGTTCGGCCCAGCTAATTCATGCTGTGTTTATTCCATTGTACGCCCCTCTTCTGCCAACCCTATCAGCAAAGCTTTACATTCCTTTCTCCCTCTTGATGCTGAAAGTCTCCTTTAACAAAAAAAGAACAGTATTATTGTTTTTTAGAGAAACAGCACTGAAACAGGCCCACCGAGTCTGTGCCAACCATCAACCACCCATTTAAACTAATCCTACATTAATCCCATATTCCTACCACATCTCCACCTTCCCTCAATTCCCCTACTACCTACCTATACTAGGGGCAATTTTATAATGGCCAATTTACCTATCAACCTGCAAGTCTTTGGATGCGGGAGGAAACCAGAGCACCCAGCGAAAACCCACACGATCACAGGGAGAACTTGCAAACTCCACACAGGCAGTACCCAGAATCGAACCCAGGTCACTGGAGTTGTGAGGCTGCAGTGCTAACCACTGCACCACTATTTGAATAGGTTAATTGTTCTGAATTGTGCCATTTAAAGTAATAATAAGGCTCAAATACTGACAGCAGTCATTTGAAATAAAACAATGCAATAAAACTATCATTTCATAATACTTGGAGACACTCACGCCTGTTTCAAAAGTGCTTTCTCAAGACTGTACCCTGAACCTGGCTGTAAAATGGTGAGGAATTAACCGAGTAAGCCTGGTGCCAGGGGAGGTCAAGAACGGGCACCACGCAGGGATAGACAATGTTTCAAAGCAAGCGACATTATATAAATACTGTAAATATTGCGAATTTGTTATGTAATCACTTTGCCTTCTTAAAACAATTCACAGTTTTTTATTCCTTGAACGACCAAAAGGTTAAATATTTCCTGCAAAAATGAAAACTAAAGGAGCAGCTTTCCCATGGAAATGGAATGTTTTTATTAATTAAGAATATATATTCTTGGCAACTATGTGACTGTTAATTGTGCCACCTGAGATCAAGTAATGTCACTCCTGAATGGTTAAGACAGCTGTGACCATTTAGAACAAAGGCTACATCCTGAGCTTTAGGATATTGATGTACAACAGTATCAATTGGCAGTGCTCGCTGAAGAACTCAACAAAGACTATTAGTAAATAATGAACATTATCTTCACGTGGGGGGAAGTCAATTCAGTCAATTGCATTTGGCATTCTACACCAAAGGACCCTACATAGGCAATAATGAACACAAAAGTGAAGCTTACTAGTGGCTTCAGGGCATCAGGCTGAAACAAACTATTAAAACTGGTTCTGGTCTGCCAAGAGCACAGGCCATTGAATTGTTCCTAAGGACTATAACATGGATATACAGGGTGTTTATAAAGTCCTTGTGCAACTTTGAACTTTAATAACTTTGGATGTGCAAATGATAGAAACTTTTTCATCCAATTGTTAATTGAGTTCCTTTGTAGTGCATTTTGTTCCTATAATGAGCAGTGTTATGTTATGCAGTGTTCTCCCAGCTGTTATGAAATTCAGTTCTGCAAGCCACAACATACAGATCACATTTTCTTTTACTGTCATCATTTTCAATCAGGAAAACAGTAACACAGCCCTAACAACAACATTAGCATGAACAAACTTTATGAATTATGCTTTCATCTGCTGTTTACAGTTTGTTTCTATCATGTGCACATCCAAAGTTATTAAAGTTTAAAGTTGCACAAGGACTTCATAAACAGCCTCTATTTATTATGTTTTGAGGAACATCTAGGAATATGTTTTCTGTTGCTGTCCATTATTCCCTTAATGTTACAGTGGAACCTGTAGCACAAAACAATGAGAGGCTCATGGACTGAAAGAAACTGTGTACTTTAGAAGCTTAACAACATCTCAGAGCCAAATATGTTTTATCCCAACTCAAAACCTATTAGTTTCATCTCGAATGCACATTGAATAGTAAGATCAGAATGACAGAAGAGATAACAGCCTGTTAAATTCTTGGACCATCTGTATATATTAAAAATCTTATGTCTGTAGAGACTTTGTGTCGACAGAACCTTGCTTCCTGGTGTCAGGTTTTGATATTATAAATTCCTATGCCCATATTTATAATGTAAACTATCGATGTAAACTTATGACCCTGTAATTACAACCTCCCATCAATAGTGATACTATAGCACCTTATCTTTGCATTTCTCAGCATCTCAGCCTATAGTGCAGAGAAAGCCTGTGCTTCGACCAATTTCCATGGGTGAGATTTCCATTCCAGAGTCAGAACTCCGATGTCACAGATTCTTCTGGGTCTCGATCCCGCAACACTGTGGCAACACACACATGTTGTGATTTTAATATGGAAAACAGTTAATTGACCCAGAGTCACATTCACTGCCCAATCAGTGGTGGCATACGCAGAAAAGATGCATGACACAAGCAGCCGCGGACCCGATTTACAGGGCGGGCAGCATCCATTACTGAGGTTGCTGTTCGTCGAAAGGTTGGTAGGGGGTGCAGAGTAGAGGGCATCAGGAAGGGAGGCCCCCATTTCTCAGATGCCTCACTGGAGTTGCCGCTGGAGGTCGTGACTGAGAAAAGAAACAATCCAGTTCCTTGCCAGTGGCAGCAGAAAGCCTGCAAGGCTTACCAAGAGGGCATGGCTGGAGGTGGCTAATGAGGTCAGCAGCAGAGGAGTGCTGAGGAGAAACTGGGTGCAGTGCGGAAACATTTCAATGACCTTCTCAGGTCTGGAAAGGTGAGTCCAAAGACAGACCCAAATGGCATGCTTCCTGGAAATTAAGGAAATTGATATCAGCCAAAAGTATTGGAGAAACTTGAGGGACTAAAGTCTGACAAGTCCCGGGGACCAGATGGGCTACACCCTGGGGTTCTAAAAGAGATAGCTGCAGAGATAGTGGATGTGCTAGCTATGATTTTCCAGAATTGCTTAGATTCAGGAATGGTCCCACCAGATTGGAAGTTGGCAAATGTTACACCGCTTTTCAAGAAAGGAGGGAGAGGGAAAACAAAGAACTACAGGCCAGTTCACCTAACATCAGTTGTTAGGAAGATGCTGGAAACAATTATTAAAGAAGTCTTAACAATGCACTTAGAAAAGCACAGTATGATTAGAACAAGTCAGCATAGTTTTACTAAAGGGAAATCTTGTTTGACAAATTTTTTGAGGATGTAACTAGTAGGGTAGAAAAAGGGGAACCAGTAGATGTAGTATACCTGGATTTCCAAAAGGTATTCAAAAAGGTGCATTTATTGCAAGGGGATTGGAGTACAGGAATAAAGAAGTCTTATTAAAATTGTACAGGGGCTTTAGTGAGACCGCGCCTGGAATACTGTGTGCAGTTTTGGTCTCCACATTTAAGAAAGGATATACTTGCACTGGAGGGAGTGCAGCGAAGATTTACTAAATTGGTCCCTGGGATGCAAGTGTTGTCCTTTGATGAGAGGCTGAGTAAATTGGGCCTATATTCTCCGGATTTTAGACGAGTGAGAGGTGATCTAATTGAGACATACAAGATTCTGAAAGGGCTTGATAGGGTAGAAGTTGAGAGATTGTTTCTACTGGTCAGGGAATCTAGAACGTGGGGGCACAGTCTCAGGATAAGGGGCTGAGATGGGGAGAAATTACTACACTCAAAGGGTTGTGAATCTTTGGAATTCTCTACCCCAGAGGGTTGTGGATGCTCCATCATTGAATGCATTTAAGGCCGGGATAGACATATTTTTGATCTCACAGGGAATCAAGGGATATGGGGAGTGGGCAGAAAACTGGAATTGAAGCCCAAGCTCAGCCATGATTGTATTGAATGGTGGAGCAGTCTAGATGGGCCATATAGGATCATATGAAATAGGAGCAGGAGTAGCCATTCAGCCCATCGAGCCTGCTCCACCATTCAAGCTGATTGTGGTGGATCATCTACCTCTGCAGCACTTTTCCCACACTATCCCCATATCCCTTGATGTCATCTGCTCCTATTTCTTGTGCTCCTGTGGTCCGCAGTCACCAGAGTGCAAAAGAGAGGCATCCTGAGGGCATATAGAGTTCTCCTGACCATGGGAGAGATGCATGCTAAGCAGCCTTGATGACCCATAAGCAAAGGTGAGCACCCTAGTGCTGTTGGACAGGAGGACAGAGTGCAGAGTGCAGCAGCGTATGTGAATGAAAGGCTGCGAGTGGTGAGGGAGAGAGTCATTGTCCTGATGCCATTTTTCTTCACCTCGTAAGCCTAATGGGAGTTGAACACCAGGGAGAATGAAAGGGCATGCCTGGACGGTCGGGAGCCTCAGCTCGCATCACTGTTGCAAATTAAGGAGCTGGCCCTTGATTTGGCAGAGTGTCAAGCAGTACTGCTGAAGAGTGTGTCAGTTGGAGGATCTGGAGCCTTGTAGTCATAGAGTCATAGAGTCGTACAGCATAGAAACAGGTCCTTCGGCCCACCGCGTCCATGCCGACCATAATGCCCATCTATACTAATCCCACCTGCCTGCATAATTCCATATCCCTCTATGCCTTGCTCATTCAAGTACCTGTCCAGATGTCTCTTAAATGTTGCTACTGTTCCTGCCTCCAACACCTCCTCTGGCAGCTCATTCCAGTTATCCACTATTCTTTGTGTGAAACATTTACCCCTTTGATCCCCTTTAAACCTCCTCCATCTCATCTTAAATCTATGCCCTCCCCTACCATTGGAAACAGACTCTGGCTATTTTTTTTTATTCATTCATGGGATTTGGGCGTCGCTGGCTAGGCCAGCATTTATTGCCCATCCCTAATTGCCCTTGAGAAGGTGGTGGTGAGCTGCCTTCTTGAACCGCTGCAGTCCATGTGAGGTAGATACATCCACAGTGCTGTTAGGAAGGGAGTTCCAGGATTTTGACACAGTGACAGTGAAGGAACGGCGATATAGTTCCAAGTCAGGATGGTGTGTGACTTGGAGGGGAAATTGCGGGTGGTGGTGTTCCCATGCATTTGCTGCCCTTGTCCTTCTAGTTGGTAGAGGTCGCGGGTTTGGAAGGTGCTGTCTAAGGAGCCTTGGTGCGTTGCTGCAGTGCATCTTGTAGATGGTACACACAGCTGCCACACAGCTGCCACTGTGCGTCGGTGGTGAAGGAGTGAATGTTTGTAGATGGGGTGCCAATCAAGCGGGCTGCTTTGTCCTGGATGGTGTTGAGCTTCTTGAGTGCTGTTGGAGCTGCACCCATCCAGGCAAGTGAAGAGTATTCCATCACACTCCTGACTTGTGCCTTGTAGATGGTGGACAGGCTTTGGGGAGTCAGGAGGTGAGTTACTCGCCTCAGGATTCCAAGCCTGTGACCTGCTCTTGTAGTCACGGTATTTATATGGCTACTCCAGTTCAGTTTCTGGTCAATGGTAGTCCCGATGATGTTAGTGGGGGAATTCAGTGATGGTAATGCCATTGAATATCAAGGGGAGATGGTTAGATTCTCTCTTATTGGAGATGGCCATTACCTGGCACTTGTTTGGCACGAATGTTACTTGCCACTTGTCAGCCCAAGCCTGGATATTGTCCAGGTCTTACTGCATTTCTACACAGACTGCTTCAATATCTGAGGAGTCACAAATGGTGCTGAACATTGTGGAATCATCCGCGAACATCCCCACTTCTGACCTTTTGGTTGAAGGAAGGTCATTTTATTTATTTTTATTTAGAGATACAACACTGAAACAGGCCCTTTGGCCCACCGAGTCTGTGCCGACCAACAACCACCCATTTATACTAACCCTACAGTAATCCCATATTCCCTACCACCTACCTACACTAGGGGCAATTTACAATGGCCAATTTACCTATCACCTGCAAGTCTTTGGCTGTGGGAGGAAACTGGAGCACCCGGCAAAAACCCACGCGGTCACAGGGAAAACTTGCAAACTCTGCACAGGCAGTACCCAGAATTGAACCCAGGTCCCTGGAGCTGTGAGGCTGCGGTGCTAACCACTGTGCCACTGTGCCGCCCATTGATGAAGCAGCTGAAGATGGTTGGGCCTAGGACACTACCCTGAGGAACTCCTGTAGTGATGTCCTGGAGCTCAGGTGATTGACCTCCAACAACCACAACCATCTTCCTTTGCGCTAGGTATGACTCCAACCAGTGGAGGGTTTTCCCCCTGATTCCCATTGACCTCAGTTTTGCTAGGGCTCCTTGATGCTATTCTCGGTCAAATGCTGCCTTGATGTCAAGGGCAGTCACTCTCACCTCACCTCTTGAGTTCAGCTCTTTTGTCCATGTTTGAACCAAGGCTGTAATGAGGTCAGGAACTGAATGGCCCTGGCGGAACCCAAACTGAGCATCACTGAGCATGTTATTGCTAAGCAAGTGCCGCTTGATGGCACTGTTGATGACATCTTCCATCACTTTACTGATGATTGAGAGTAGGCTGATGGGGCGGTAATTGGCCGGGTTGGACTTGTCCTACTTTTGGTGTACAGGACATACCTGGGCAATTTTACACATTGCCGGGTAGATGCCAGTGTTGTAACTGTACTGGAACAGCTTGGCTGTGGGCGCGGCAAGGTCTGGAGGGCAGGTCTTCAGTACTATGCCTCCTAACACCAAGCCAATTTTGTATCCAATTTGCTAGCTCACCCTGGATCCCATGTGTTCGAAACTTCTGAAATAGCCTACCATGCGGGACCTTGTCAAAGGCCTTGCTAAAGTCCATGCAGACAACATCTATCGCCCTGCCCTCATCAATCCTCTTGGTCACCTCCTCAAAAAACTCAATCAAATTCGTGAGACATGATTTCCCACGCACAAAACCATGCTGACTATCCCTAATCAGACCTTGCCTTTCCAAATGCATATAAATCCTGTCTCTCAGAATCCCTTCCAATAACTTTCCCACCACTGATGTAAGGCTCACCGGCCTGTAGTTCCCTGGCTTATCCCTGCTGCCCATCTTAAATAAAGGCACAACATTAGCTATCCTCCAGTCTTCCGGTAACTCACCTGTGGCTAACAATTATACAAAAATCTCTGCCAGGGCCCCAGCAATCTCCTCCCTTGCTTCCCATAGCATCCTAGGATACACCTGGTCAGGCCCTGGGGATTTATCCACCTTAATGCACTTCAAAACCCCCAACACCTCCTCCTTTGTAATGTTGATATGCTCCAGGATATCGGTGTTCCCGCCCTTGAACTCATTAGCTTCCATGACCTTCTTCACAGTAAATACAGACGAGAAGTATTCATTTAAGACCTCGCCCATTTCCCATGGCTCCACACATAATTGCCACACTGATCCTTAAGGGGACCTACTCTCTCCCTAGCTACCCTTTTACTCTTAATATACTTATAGAATCTTTTAGGATTCTCCTTTATCTTATCTGCCAGGGAAATCTCATGGCCCCTTTTCGCCCTCCTAATTTCCTTCTTAAGTGTAGTCCTACATCCCCTATACTCCGCGAGGGACTCACTCGATCCCAGCTGCCTACACCTGACATATGCCTCCTTCTTTGTCCTGACCAGACCCTCAATATCCCTCGTCAACCAAGGTTCCCTAAACTTGCCAGCCTTGCCCTTCCATCTAACAGGAACATGCCGGCCCTGAACTCTTCCTATCTCACTTTTAAAAGCCTCCCACTTGCTCGACGTCCCTTTACCTGTAAACAACCTCTCCCACTCATCTTTTGAGAGTTCCTGTCTGATGCCATCGAAATTAGCCTTCCACCAATTTAGAACTTCAACCTGAGGACCAGTCCTATCCTTTTCCATAACTATCTTGAAGCTAATAGGGTTATGGTCACTGGTCCCAAAGTGCTCCCCCACTGGCACATCAACCACCTGCCCAGCCTCATTTCCTAAGAGGTGGTCGAGTGTAGCCCCTTCTCTAGTAGGGCCATCCACATACTGCTTCAGAAAACTATCCTGGACACACTTAACAAATTCTTCCCCATCTAATCCCTCAGCACTAAGGCAGTCCCAGTCAACATTAGGGAAGTTAAAATCACCTACTATTACAACCCTATAATTCCTACACCTATCTGTGATTTCCCTACATATCTGCTCCTCCAATTCCCTCTGACTATTGGGGGGCCTATAGTATAATCCCATCAAAGTGATCACCCCTTTCATATTTCTAAGTTCTACCCATATGGCCTCGCTGGACATTCCCCCTTGGATATCCGCTCTAATTACTGCCGTGATGTCCTCCCTAATCAATAGTGCAACTCCCCCTCCTCTCTTACCTCCACCTCTGTTACGCCAGAAGCATCGGTACTCCCAGAACATTGAGCTGCCAGTCCTGCCCATCCCTCAACCACGTTTGCGTAATAGCTATAATATCACAATCCCATGTACCGATCCATGCTCTGAGTTCATCTGCCTTACCTGTAAGGCTTCTTGCATTAAAGTAAATGCAGTTTAGCCTACCTGACCTTCTACGCTCCCTGTCCTGCCCCTGCCCGGCCTGCCTACTGGACTTGCTTGCTTTAACCTCTACATTTGCCTCAACTATCTCATCTGAGAGACTACTACTTTGGGTCCCACCCCCCTGCAAGACTAGTTTAAACCCTCCCGAGTAGTGCTAGCAAACCTCCCCGCAAGGATATTGGTCCCCTTCCAGTTCAGATGCAACCCGTCCTTCTTGTACAGGTCACCTCTGCACCAGAAGAGATCCCAATGATCCAAGTAGCTGAAGCCCTCCCGCCTACACCAGCTCTTCAGCCACGCATTCATGTGCCTTATCCTCCTATTCCTACCCTCGCTAGCATGTGGCACAGGGAGTAATCCTGAGATTACAACCCTAGAGGTCCTGCTTTTTAACCTTCTGCCTAACTCCCTATATTCACTTTGCAGGACCTCATCTCTTTTCTTGCCTATGTCGTTAGTACCAATATGGACCATGACCTCTGGCTGCTCACCCTCCCCTTTCAGAATGTCCTGCAGCCGCTCCGAGACATCCTGGACCCTCGCACCAGGGAGGCAACATACCATCCTGGAGTCTCGTTTGCAGCCACAGAAATGCCTATCTGCACCCCTTACGATAGAATTCCCTATCACGATAGCTCTTCCAACCCTTTTCCTCCCCTGCTGTGCAGCAGAGCCCTCCGTGGTGACACAACCTTGGCTGTTGCTGCTTTCCCCAGGGAGGTCATCCTCCCCAACAGTATCCAAAGCGGTATATCTGGTTGAGAGGGGGATGGCCACAGGGGAGTCCTGCACTACCTGCCTGCGCCTACTACTCCGTCTGGTGGTCACCCATCTCTTTTCTGCCTGTGCAGCCATTACCTGTGGTGTGACCACCTCACTAAACGTGCTATCCATGACGTCCTCAGCATCGCGGATGCTCCACAGTGAATCCACCCGCAGCTCCAGCTCCATAGTGCAGGTAGCCAGTAGGTGCAGATGGATACAATTCCTGCACACATGGTCATCAGGGACACTGGAAGCATCCCTAATTTCCCACATAGTGCAGGAGGAGCATATCAGAGTGTTTGCCATCGGAAAGTTCCTGACTTCTGCTACGAATTGATACTTTCTCTCATCACATGAAGGAGACTCTCCTCTCAGTCTTGCATGGGTCAAATGAGTCTGGATCAGAGTGGCCCTAGGATCCCTGCCATCCTGTTGAGTGCTCTGCCTCCTGAGCTTACCACGTGACATCCCTGCAAAGCTTGGGCGCTGATCTCCAGTTATCCTTCAGCCTGCTCATCATTCTCCTCTTCCTCTTCTTCCTCTTCTTCCTCCTCCAAGGAACTCTGCCATTCCAGTGCTTCTCCTTCCTCAAGGTCCACACCTCTTTGAAGGGCCATGTAATGAAGGCTCAGCAGATCACCACAATGTGCGAGGCCCTTGAGGAAGGTTACTGGAGGGTACCAGCTGACTGGTCAAGACACGTAAACCTCATCTACAGGGGGCCAATGACCTGCTCAATGATGACTTGTGCTCAGGTAACAGTGATTGTTGTGTCTCTCAGCCTCTGTGAGAGGGAGACACACCGGAATCATCATTCATCACTACAAGGGTTAAACCTTCTCCGCTAACAGCCATCCTCAGATCTCCAATGGCTTCATGAAGATCTGCAGCATGGAGGATAAAGGCATAATGGCAACTTCCAGGAAAGCACGCACAATTGCATAAATTGTTCCTGTGGTCACATGGCAGCTGGACGTTTAGGAAGTGGTATCCCTTCCGGTTGAGGAATCTCCCTGGATGGTCAGTCAGTGCCTTGAGGGCCACATGGGTGCAATTGATGATTCTCTGCTCATGAGGGCATCTGGCGAGGGAAGCAAATCCCACTGTGCTTTGAGCTTGAGTGCCGCTAATCACCTTGAATTCAATTTAATCCCCTGGCCTCTCAAACAGAGCATCCATTACCTCTGTGATGCAATGATGTGCTGCTGCCTGCAAGATGCCACCAATGTCTGCTGTCACTCCTTGGAAGGAGCAGCTTGTGGGAAAATGCAAGGCCACTGTGACTCAGAGCCATGGGAAGGCCATGGTAACAGTTCCTGCAAACCCTCAAATGACCCTCTACAAGAGCATTCAGGTCAGTAACCATCTACCTGGACAGGCACAGCTTTCTGCAGCACTGAGACTCCACCATGTCCAGGCAGCTTCCCCTTTGGCAGTGGACCCTACACTCAGGGTGTCTCCTTCATTGCCTTCCTGCCCCTCATTCCTCAACTTTGCACCCCTGTTGCCCAGGGGTCTGTCTCTGCTCCTGTAGATGCTGCTTCTTATTGCTTGTCGGACCAAGCTTAGAGTAGCCCAGCAGCTGGTGGAATTTAAAAATCCAATTAATTTTTAAAAATCTGGAATTGAAAGCTGATCTTAGTAATAGTGCTACGAAACTATCATCGATTGTTGTAAAACCCATCTGGTTCATTAATGTCCTTTAGGGAAGGAAATCTGCCATCCTAACCGCGTCTGGCCTACATGTGACTCTAGACCTGCAGCAATGTGGTTGACCCTTAACTGCCCTCTGAAATGGCCTGGAAAGCCACTCAGTTCAAGGGTAATTGGGGATGGGCAACAAATGCTGGCCTTGCCAGTGACACCCACATCTCAAGAAAGAATATTAAAAAAAAGCTTGATTCCATTTCCGCTTATGTCCTTCCCTTCCATTGAAATGTGGAATCTTCCTGAACACCCCCTGCCATGAACCTCTAAGACCCGTAAGTAGAAGGACCCGTCTGGCACCCCACTACCATCCCAAAGTCAGCCCCACCGCCCACAAAATGCCTTTGTCAAGAGATATTACAGATAATTCTTCCGACTGAGCACAACAGATTGCCTATGTATGAGGGCCTTCTCTGAGACTTCCCTCTTCAATGGTGCCTCTTGCAGCTGTCCTGCCATTCCAGCTTGCACCCCACTGTGTCACTGCCTCCTCCTCCTCCCTGTTATGCTTGGGACCATAAGTGGATTCCGCACCTTGAAAAGAAAATTCAAAAGCTGACATCGAGCTCATTAAGAGGCTTAACTAAATATTTCAGCGGTTTGGACAGTTTATCTCTTCCAGCTCCCGTCGCAGCTTTTTAAAAGTGGAGTGTTCCAGTTACACATTGGGAATCTGGCATGCCAACTCAAGGGGCAAGCTTAAGCCACCACCCGCCCTCAATCCCGCCCTCTCAATCAAATAAAAATCCCGCCCTATTTCTCTGCTTCCCAAATTGCTGTTGGTTTTATTATTCAATTGCAAATCACCAGATCAAATTATTACACAAAATATGGACAGAAAGTATGATTTTAAAATGAAGCCTGAAAATGTCCTTGTATCCTGGTCCAATATCCCCTACTGTCTAACCCTACTTCACCTGAAGACCTTGACTCTTCATTACAACACTATAGGAGATTGACAAGTACGTTTAAAAATTGAATATTCAAATATGTCAATCACCAGGATTGGATTTCAGTCAGTTAATATAGTAAGTACTTTATTCATATTATGATTTGATAGGAATCCTTTACTTCAAAAATGATCTTTTTTATTGAAATCAATCAGCGCCAATGCATTGAATGGCTGGACAAGCACAATCCTCCACATGGTGAATCCTTGAACTCAGCTGAACTACCAGAGGAGACAAAATGCTTTCCCATTGAAAGGGAGAGAAATTCGCAGGATGAGTGGTCCCAAATACAAAGCAGCACTGACAAAAGGTTGAGAATATGCTGATGCCTCTTGACTTAGTTGTAGATCAGGGGACAGGCAGAGATGTAAGGGAGCAGAAAAAAAACTAAATTGTTCACTTACAAAATAAAATTTCTATTTTTATAGAAATTGCCTTTTATTTGTAACATTCATAGTCCACAGTCTACATAATATAGTATACATGATACTAGAGTCATAGAGAGTCAGAGAGTCATTTATGGCAGAGGAGGCCATTTACCCATCAAGTCCATGCCTGCTCTCCATGGAGCTATGCTGTCATTTCCACTGCCCTGCTCGATCCCCGTAGCCCTGCAAGTCTATTTCTGTCAGGTGGCCATCCAATCCCCTCGTGAAGTCATTGATCATCTCTGCTTCCACCCACCCTGTGGACAGCGACTTCCAGGTCATTCCCATACTAGGATAATGAGTGAACTTTCTGAGTCGCTTGGGTTTTGGACAAAGCTGGAGATTGATTTTGTGGAATAACAAATTAGATAATGTGCAGTGTGATACCTGCTATATCAGGACCTGGTGGATTATTCCCCAGAACCTTGGGAGTTACCCTCTTTAGGTGGAATAGGCCCAGATACTTGGTGTACAGGTTATATTGGGAGTGTTGTCAATGCGATAATTAGTGGGGCAGGAATGGAAACAAATTTCAAAGCACTTCTTGTGGTGCAGACTGCTTTTCATGATTTGGCTATTTCCCACAGTGTCTCAACCCACACTGACCATGTCGAGGAGAGCTGCAATCCAACATGTTTAGCCATGTTTGATATCCAAGAAAGGGCAGGGAGAGGGGAGATCGCTATCGGCATGGAAGGCAGTATTTCTGGTGTGGTATGATGATTCATTTGATCATTTTTTTCAACGTCACACACATTTTGTCAGTTGAGCATAACTAGAAAATGCGAAGAAGACTGCCATCTCCAGTAATTTGCAAGTTCCACCAGAACAAACAGGCAGGGATATATGTCCTAAGGTTAGTCTCAATCGCCTTCTTTAAATTAATTACAAGTTGAGACTGTGTGTGTTGTTTAGCAGATGGAACACTATTGTTATCAGATAGGGTTTGGTTCATGTCCCCTCCCAGGCTATTCTTGTTCTTTCTGAACTCTCAGGGCACAAGGAAATAAACAAGGAAATTCAGAAGCAGTTTCACAAAACTACAACTACTCAAAGATGGGCTCACTGCCCCAAGCTGTTCCTTCGATTGTTAGGTAGCAAGAGTCCAGTCAATAGCATTACGACGTAATTCGCTACTGGTCTATTTCTGGGTAGCAATGTAACAAGAACACTACTGTCATGCAGGCCCCCACCTGCCCAGAATGAGGCACACATTATTTCGCCATATGAACATTAAGACTTAAAATTGCTCCTGGAAAGAAAAGAAGGCCTATTACAAGGGGTTGCCAAGCCCCTGACTGGAAAGACATTTGCATAGTAACAGACAGTACTTGGAAAAGGCAAAAGGGCCACTCCCTGCTCCAATTTAATCCACAATGGACTTTTGATTACTGGACATTGAAGGTAGAAAGGCTAGCATTCCAGGTTAACTGCTAAGATGGCCGAATAAACAAACAGATCAGATTAGTGGTCAGATTAGTTTAATCACATGACTAACTGACAGTCGGAGGTTTTTGAATTTGAATTTGCCACAGAAATTTAAAACTCAGAAAGCTGTTTGCTCCTGGACTGAGATCACCCCTCTCCTGTCTGCTCTCATTTCTTTCTCACGGAACTGAAGATCCATTGAAGACACATGAACCCCAAAAGAGAAAAGTCTCCTACAGTGAACAAGGTTTAAGAAGAATACTAGGCCCCAACAAAAAGCAAGACTACTTGCAAAAGGTCAACAGTGAGCTTGGAGCACAGTAAACAAGAAATTCTTCTGATATTGCCTCAAACTTCTTTATTTTTCTTCTGCTCTTTTCTGTCCCTATTTTCATGTGTATATTGCATGCTAGCATGGGCACGTCGTATATCTGTAGACATTAACCGTATTAGAGTTTAAGTTTCAATAAATTTCACTTTTCTTCTTTAAACCTAAGAAAGCCTGTTTATGCTCATTTCTTTGCCTTATAATTGGAAAGTGATGAACAAGGATTCACCAAGGGGGAGCTCAAAACACAGTGTGTTTAAAAAATTAAACCCTGTTACAGTAAGACCAGGTGAAGGCTGAAAAGACCCCTAGACACCTTTCTCACCTGGTCGTAATGCTACCCATTGAAAATCTCCCTGCTACATCTGAAACCAAAATACATCCACTTACAATAAAACCTGAAAATGCTGGAAATACTCAACAGGTCTGGCAGCATCTGTTGGAGGATAAAAAGAGTTAATGTTTCAGGTCAATGACCTAAGCTCTAAAAATATCAACAAAGACAGTTTTCTTTGCAAGTGTTATTTGTATCTTGGCTTCATATCTAGTTGTGACATTTTGTGAGCAATCTAATCATCGCTTACTACCTTTGCTACAATGTCAGTTGTAAAACTGGACATAATTTTAATCCTCGATGCCATATGTGCCACTAATTAATATTTGCCTTGGCTTAAATTTACCTGATAATTTTGTAGGAACCATTTTGAGGTTTCATTGCATGCTGAAAATTTGGATCACTCCGCATCCTCTGTGTATCTTAATATCCGTGAATCCAGACTGCTATTTACTTTTTCATTCAGGAATCTGGCTGTTAAAACTCTTAGATATCACTCTAAATTTTTCGTATATGCCGAGTATAATCATCAGTTTGGAACATTGTTGTACAGTAACTCATTCTGATCGTATCTGATATACATTTGAAGATAAAAGATTGTGGATATATTTAGTATATATTAACTTCTAATTTCTAAATTAGAAATATTTCTAAAAACCTAATTCTATTCGTTAACAAATCTTGTGGAAAATTTTTGTGCTTCATAGTATTTCATGGTCAAATATGGCCAGTTAGTCTGGTTGGTTAGAACATGTTTTATTTGCTATGACCAAAAATTCTGTTCTTGTAAATCGAAAATTTGGCTTGAAGCTCATCAGGAATTTGGTTTATGTTGTGCCATATGACATTAAAACATCTTAAAGAACATTAACAAAATAGTGCTGTTATTGTGCTGACAAAGTGACAGCTATTCTGCATCACAAACAACAAAGAGATAAATAACTATTTAATCTCTTTTTGAAGATTTGGTGGCTCCAATGTCAATTATCTACATTCACATTTCAATGCACTCATCATGCCAGGACTTGGGTCCCCCTCTCCCAGAGCATCGAATGGGTGTCGTGGTAATGCCATATGTGTGATGCCACAGACAGTACCATGCAAATACGGAACTGGCAGCCACATCTATCAACACCTGGTTTGGAGCTCAGACTAGGGCTGTAAGTGGATGTACAAGAGCAAAATACTGCAGATGCTGGAAATCTGAAATAAAAACAGAAAATTCTGGAAATACTCAGCAGGTCTGACAGCATCTAAGAACATAAGAAATAGGAGCATTTGACCCTTTGAGTCTGATCCGCCATTCAACAAGATCATGGCTTATCTTCTACCTCAACTCCACCTTCCTACACTAACCCCATATCCCTTAAATCCCTTAGAACCCAAAACATCCATCAACCACTGCCTTGAATATGCTCAATGGCTGAGCATCCACAGCTCTCTGGCATAGAGAATTCCAAAGATTCACCACACTTTGAGTGAAGAAATTTCCATGGCTAACACATATAATAGACTATATTAATGTACTAATAAAATTTTGTACACTATAATAATAATATGTAATAAACACCCACATCTCCCATTTGCAGTGCACATGACTAATGCCTGATTTGCCTGGGTGAAACAATATATCACCTTGGCCACAGATGCCCATAAATAATGATAAAGTTTTGTAATAATGGCTGGCTTTCCTTATGCAGGGAGCTATAGACTGTACTCATGTAGCCATCAAGGCACTCAAAGACCAGCCAGCAGCTTGCACCTTTCCATTAATATCCAGTTGGCATGTGATCACCACAAAAGGATTATACAAATCTGTGCAAGTTGTGCAGGACGCTGTCATAACGCTTTATCCTGAGACAGTTACTATTTCACTCTTCCAGGAATGTTAGAAGATGGTTGCTTGGGGACAAGGCTGCATTCTCCACATATGGCTGACCCCTCTGCAAGCCAATCACATTTAAACAGCTCAGGCACAGTCACAGCCATGGGATGACTGAGCACACTGTAAGGCTCCTGAAGCAAAGATTCAGCTGCCTGGATAGATGTGGGTGCTCCATGCATAATGCTGCACACAAAATGCTGGATTTTATGAGCCTCCCTGAAGCGGGGTCAGAGGCAGGTCTGAGATACCTGTGCTAACACATCCATGGAAGACACAGGCTGGAACATTGAATCACCTACCGCTAAGGTAGGCTGCCCAGAGGCTGTGCCCTCACTGTGGAGGATCCCAGCATCTCTCTCACCACCTCACACCACTGTTCCTGTCACGGCATCAATAAAAGGAATCCCAGACGTGCAGCTTAAAGTGCCATCATTTATCTGATGCAAAGAAAGGAAAACAGTAGCCAAAGACAGTAAGAACACAGACCAGTGGCCCACCTGGCGCTCCTCACAACGCAGTGGCCTCCACACTCAGCCACTCCTATGCTGCGCTCCCCTTGTGGCCTTGGAGGAGGTGGAGGCAGCCTGCTCACTTGCCTTGGCTTGCTGTTGAGATACATGTGGCAGTCGTCTTCATCATGGACATGCCCATGAGGGCATCCCCAGAGGCTGATGCAGCTGCAGTATTGAAAGGGCAGCCTCCATTATTCAGCTCTGCTGAAGGCCCCTCGGTCAGAGTGGCCAAGGAGGCTGAGGATGATGAGACCACTGCATGAGGGGTGGCACCCTCATTATCACCCCCACCCCAACCCGTGACATCCTCAGCCCTTTCCAGGCATTCCAGATGCCTGGAGGAGGACACCAGCTAGGGTGCAGCTGGCATCGCCTCCAAAGATCTCTGCGCCGTCAGTGCCACTGAGCAGTGCATGCTACATAGTGTCTCGTGCATCTATGGACATCAATGTGCAGTTCCCGGCATGCACTCTGAGTGATGTCACATATGGCTCTATACAAGATTAGCCACTCGCTCCATAGAGGAACTGATTTTTTTTTTAGTCTTTCGTGGATGTGGGTGTTGCTGGCCAAGCCAGCATTTATTGCCCATCCCTAATTGCCCTTGAGAAGGTGGTGGTGAGCTGTCTTCTTGAACAGCTGCAGCCCTTGGGATGTAGGTACACCCAAGGTGCTGTTAGGAAGTGAGTTCCAAGTTTTTGACCCAACGACAGTGGAGGAATGGTGATACAGTTCTAAGCGAGGATGGTGTGTGGCTTGGAGGGGAGCTTGCAGGTGGTGATGTTCCCATGCATCTGCTGTCCTTGTTCTTCTAGGTGTTAGAGGTCATGAGTTTGGAAGGTGCTGTCAAAGGAGCCTTGGTGAGTTGCTGCAGTGCATCTTGTAGATGTTACACACTGCTGTCACTGTGCATCAGTGGTGAAGGGAGTGAATGTTGAATGTGGTAAAAGGGGTGCCAGTCAAGCAGGCTGCTTTGTCCTGGGTGGTGTCAAGCATCTTGAGTGTTGTTGCAGCTGCATCCATCCAGGCAAGTGGTGAATATTCCATCGCACTCCTGACCTCTGCCTTGTAGATGGTGGGCTTGCATTGTGGAGACAGGAGATGAGTTATTCGCCACAGAATTCCCAGCCTCTGACCTGCTCTTGAAGCCACAGTATCTATGTGGCTGGTCCAGTTCAGTTTCTGGTCAATTGTGACCCCCCAGAATGTTGATAGTGGGGGATTCCTGCAGTGATGCCCTGGGACTGAGATAATTGACCTTCAACAACCGCAACCATCTTCCTTTGTGTTAGGTATGACTCCAACCAGTGGAGAGTTTTCCGCCTGATTCCCATTGACACCGGTTTTGTTCGGGCTCCTTGAGGCAGCCTGCTCACTTGCCTTAGCTTGCTGTTGAGATACGTGTGGCAGTTGTCTTCATCATGGACGTGCCCATGAGGGCATCTCCAGAGGTTGCTGCAGCTGCAGCACTGAAAGGGCACCCTCCCTTATTCAGCCCTGCTGAATAGAAGACCCCTCAGTCAGAGTGGTCACGGAGGCTGAGGATGATGAGGGGTGGCACCCTCATTGCCAACATCCCCCCCCCCCCCCCCCCCCCCCGCCACAACCCGTGACATCCTCAGCCCTTACCAGGCATTCCAGATGCCTGGAAGAGGACACAGCTGGGGTGCAGCTGGCATCCCCTCCAAAGATCTCTGCGCTGTCAGTGCCACTGAGTAGTCCATGCTACATAGTGTCTCGTGCTTCCTATGGACATCAGTGTGCAGTTCCCTGCATGCACTCTGAGAGATGCAACACTCGGTTAAATGCTGTCTTGATGTCAAGGGCAGCCACCCTCACCTCACCTTGGAGTTCAGCTCTTTTGTCCATGTTTGGACCAAGGCTGTAAAGAGGTCAGGAGCTGAGTGGCCCTGGCGGAACCCAAACCGAGCGTCAGTGAGCAAATGCAGCTTGACAGCACTGTTGACGACACCTTCCATCACTTTGCTTACTATCGGGAGTAGACCGATAGGGTGGTAATTGGCCAGGTCGGATTTGTCCTGCTTTTTATGGACAGGACATTTCTGGGAAATTTTTCACATTGACAGGTAGGTGCCAATGTTGTAGCTGTACTGGAACAGCTTGGCTAGAGGCGTGGCTAATTTCTGCAGCGCAAGTCTTCAGTATTATTGCCAGAATGTTGTCAGGGCCCATAACCTTTGCAGTATCCAGTGCCTTCAGTCATGTCTTAATATTACGTGGAGTGAATTGGATTGGCTGAAGACTGGCATCTGTGATGCTGGGGCCCATAGGAGGAGGCCGAGATCGATTATCCACTTGGCACTTCTGATTGAAGATGGATGCAAATGCTTCAGCCTTCTCAATTGCACTAATGTGCCTGGCTCCTCCATTGTTGAGGATGGGGATAATTGTGGAGCCTCCTCTTCCTGTCAGTTGTTTAATTGTCCACCACCATTCACGACTGGATGTGGCAGGACTGCAGAGTTTAGATCTGATCCATTGGTTATGGGATTGCTTATCTCTGACTATTGCATGTTGCTTACACAGTTTGGCATGCAGATAGTCCTGAGTTATAGCTTCACCAGGCTGCTTCTCTGGGCATGTGGAGGGAGGGAGAGAGGGTTGGACAACTGCACCTGTGGGAGACACAGAAAAGATGATGAGAGCTAGCCTAGGACAGTAGAAACCATTGCAGTGCTGAGGCTACCAATGTTACTCAGGATGTGACACACTATTGGATGGGGTGAAGTGCACTGCACCCCCTTATTGACCCCATCGTCCTTTGTAATCACCAGCTCCACCATGATCTCCCATTTCGCCAGTCCCGACTGCCTCCTCTTCCACTATCCTGGCTGTCTCTATCTCAGCCTGTTCCTTTGGGGTGACACGGTCTTCTTGTCTCACTCCTGCCGCTGATTGTGGCATCTATCCAAATCCAGAGCTCTTTAGCTTTGGCTGGTGGCCTTCTCCTGCCACCCTTTGGGAAGAGGACCTCCCTCCTCTCCCTCACAGCCTCCAGCATTGGATCCAGGTCAGCATCAATGAAGCGAGTGGCAACCCTGCCATGGCTGCCAGGCCTCCAGCTCTCCTGTGACATCTCGTTTCCCTCTGGTGCTGTGGAAGGCTTTGGTGCAATCAGCAGATTTCTCCCTTAAGACAAAGAGCAGCCTCGATGATGGCTGCCTTTTGGATTCTAAATCAGTTCCCCACTTCATCTGGCCCACATCAATTCCCACCTTTGTTCCACATTTTTTTCTGTTGGCATTCAGAAATTTTGCCCAACAGTTACATATTCCGTAAATGAATTATCAAAAGAAATTAACAACTGTAATGGCTAACTGGCTTATTAGCTGCTTGAGAAGTGTGAAAGAATCATTATTGCAGCTACTTTCTGATTGGCTGCTACATTTCCATTGACACTAACAAAATCATATTCTCACAAAGGACACGTTTGAAAGCTACATATTACTGCAATTTCATTAATCTTGGTGAAAAACATGCTTTTCTCTCATTTCTAGCAAAAGGAGGAATGCTAGAATCAAGGGGCTGAATTTTTGGGCCCTGCCAACATCAGCGAAGGAGGCAGATGGGGCCGAAAATACCGGCACCACCTAGCATGTCACTTTTGCCATTCCCAGTGCCAGGAATTTTTACCAGGGTGGAGAGAGGGTGGGGAGCGATCCCATCCCCCTCCCAATTAAGGCCATTTAAAGTTATTAAACAGCTCATTCTGAGCTCATTAAAGGGTAAGGTTGAAATTTTCGTGGGGTACACTGGTTACATGCACTGTCTGGGCTGATCAGCTGAGATGAGGTGGGTACAGAGTGGGGAGCCAGTCATGGCCATTCCATGGAATTACCCTGGCACCATAAGAGGATCAACAGTACAGAGGGGGACTTGGACTTTGGGAAAGAGATTCGGTTGGCACTGTGCAGGTGGTAGGAAGAGTAGGCAGTCAATGCTCAGGCATTCAGTGGGGTTGTCAGCCCCCTGGCATTGCAAGGGCAGAAGAGTAAGGGGCAAGGCTGCCAATCACAACAGTACAGCAACTTGTCCACAAGGAAAATGGCAGCTGGCAATGGGGCACCACTCTCAGATATTGGGCCCAATGGCAATGAAGAGCAATGCCCTCTGTAGGAAGGGCGGAACTCCGAGTAACAGGAGGGCATGGAGAGGAAAGAGGAGCAGGAAGGCAATGGAAGCTATACCCTCAACACAGGATCTCCTGCCAAAACTGGAGCTATCTGGAGATGACTGGGACCCAGTGCTGCAGGAGACTGCAACTCTCCAGGCAGATGGTCACATCTGTGCCTCGACTCTGAAGACCTCACACCTCACAAAACTGGTCGCTATCCCCTGCCAGTGGCTGTCAATGTCACTGTGACTTTGAACATCTTCACTTCTGGCTCTTTCCAAGGATCAGCTGCACCTTCGTATTTTCTCACAAATGTCAGCACGCAACTGCATTTCACAGGTCAATGATACCCTCTTTGCCAGAGCTGAACAGTACATTCATTTCACGACAGATGCGGCTCACAGGCATAGAGGGCAGTGGGTTTCAGCGCCATCACTGGATTCCCCTAGGCATAGAGCATCATCGATTGCACCCATGTGGCCATCAAAGCACCCAGTGACCAACCAATCAGATTCATCAACAGGAAGGGCTTCCACTCCCTCAATGTTCAACTGGTCGGCAAACACAGCAAGAGCTTCCTCCATGTGTGCACTCACTTTCCTGACAGCTGCCATGACTCCTTCATCCTCCAGCAATCCACACTGCCTCAGATCTTCACTCCACCCCCAAAAGTATGTAGTCGGATTCTAGGGCACAATGGAAATCCCTTGAAGACATGGCTACTGATACCAGACAGAGGTACAGAGGCAATACGACCACTGCCACCTGCTTAGTGTGACAATCATGGAGCAGGCCATCGTGCTTCTGAACATGTGATTCCGGTACCTGGATTGGTCCCGGGGGGCGCGCGTGGGGGAGGCAGGCACCCTCCAATACCCTCCTGCAAGGATCTCAGTCATTGCGGTGCTCTGCTGCACTCTCCATAACATAGCACTCCAGAGAGGTGTGGACCTTGAGGACAGTGAGGCCAGGCAAGGAGGAAAGTCATCAGCGGAAGAGCAGGAGCTGAGAGAGGATGAGGAAGTGGAGGTGGAGGAACGTGCCGCTGAACAGAAAGTTGCCATGGCTGCACAAAGAAGTGACAGGGCATGGCCCAGGGCGTGAAGGGCTCAGCAGGATAGCATGAATGTCAGGGATCATTCTGATTCAACAGTGTTTCACCTGAGTCCCCCTGACCCAGGTTGAGGGGCAGGGCATGGAAGGGAGTCTGAGATGCCTGTGCTAACACATCCATGGAAGACACAGGCTGGACATCTGCACCTATGGGAGACACAAGAAGAGATGATGAGAGCTTGCCTAGGAGAGTAGAAACCGCTGCAGTGCTGAGGCTACCCAATGTTACTCAGGATGCAACATGCTATTGGACAGGTGGAGTGCACTACACCCCTGTAATAACCTCATTGCCTCCGTAATCACCAGCTCCACCATGAGCTCCCAACTCACCAGGCCCGACTGCCTCCTCTTCCACTATCCTGGCTATCTCTATCACTGCCTGCTCCACTGGGGTGACGCGGTAGAAGAACCTCACCCCTCCTCCCGTCTGGGCCTTCTCCTGGACATTGTGTGTCCATTTCTCCTCAAGGACAAAAGAGAGTGAGATAAGGCACTGTTATCCTCTGTGTCCAATGTCATCTACCCCTATCCATTAGGAGCTGTATGTCTCAGTGGTGACAGGTCCTCAGCAGCACTATGACTGTGAGCCATTCTGAGGGGTCAGTAAGTGGCCTGGGCACAAACCCCTCCCATGTTCTCTGTATCTCTAATCATAATCATAATCATGTTCAGGAGCATCATGCGCCCTGAGGTTCCTCAGGTACTGTATCTTATGGAGGGTGCAAGCCCTGAGTCCTGTCTGAAGTGTTGGGGGTTGCACTCACTTTGCCAAAATGTATGAGGTTATTGAACTTTAGCCACATCGGCCTAATCTCGTTTCTGCTGCTGATAGCGGCAGGAATCTGAACCCAGTCCTCTTTAGTTTTGGCTGGTGACCTCCTTCTGACACCCTCCAAGAAGAGGACCGCCCTCCTCTAGCTCACGGCCTCCAACATTAGATCCAGGTCAGCACTGATGAAGCAAGGGGCAGCCCTGCCCCGGGTGCCAGGCCTCCAGCTCTCCTGTGACATCTCGTTTCCCTATGGTACTGTGGAAGGCTTTGGCACAATCAACAGATTTCTCTCTTAAGACAACCAGCAGCCTCAGTGATGGCTGCGTAGGGAGTCCAAATCAGTCCTACACTTCATCTGACCATCTCCATTTCCATCCCCATGGGTTCCAATTGGCCAGGGTTCCCGTCTCCATATCAATTAAGGGCTCACCCCTGTGAAAATCATGACTTTAACCAGTTTCCCACCAGAGGTGGGTTTAGGACCCGAAAATCGTCCCGACCTCCATGGGGAAAATTCAGCCCAGGGTGTTTTCTGTAATCTGCCATCCTGCTTTCTTTGACCCTTGACCCTTTTGCTGTATTCATTCCCATTGCTTGTGGTGCTGAAGAACTTCTCTAACTAGCCATTAGGGAGTATTATACTGACACATGACACAGGCTGATGGAAAGCCATGTCCCCAAGCTGATGAAACATTTCCACTTAAGTAGCCACTGATATCAGAATATCGCAGACTGCAAGGCGTTGTGGGCCAGAAATAGGAGAGAGATATTTCCCTGCTAAGTCAAGGAAGAGGTAAAATCTCAACTAAGCTACTATCTAACAGACAAGAAACTGTAGACTGAGATTGAGCTGAGTGGAAGTACAAGGAAAGAAAAAAAAGACAGGGAAGTAAATAAAGAGAGAACATGGAGAAAAGTGTATCATGGTGTAGGAGCAGATAGCTAGCAAGAGCACTGCTGTGAGGGAATATATGTCAAAAATGACTAGAAAGCTAGCTCACATCAAAGAAAGCAATGATGCCTTCTGACATATTTAACCCTTCCCAACTAGAAAATGGCAATTCTTATGCCGATGTTTTTTCCTTGTGTTGGGGGCTGTTCTTTATCGTGCATGAGAAAAGTCTTGAGAACCCAGTCGCTTCCTGAGTGTGAAGGGTTGAAACTAAACGTAATTTTAAAAATAAAATAAAAATTGTTACAAGTGGAGGAGTTAGCATCACTGTGGCAGAGGAGAGCGATTGAGTGTGTTATGAGGGTTTTTCATGCCATTAAAGGGTGGGATAATGGCAGTGGTGAAATGCACTAAGGAATTTTATGGAGCTGTCTGAAAATTGAAGCTGACTCCGTAACAGTGGAGAGAGAGAGACATAAAAAATGGAAGGGAAAGTTCAATGAAAACTGAGAGCAAAGGAATACCTAAAAGAAAATTGAAGTCAAAGGTTAAAAAAGGATTGTTGAGTTGAGAAACATAGTGCGGTTTGAGTGGTGAAGGACATCTTAGCAAGTAACCGAGTTCTTTATTTTACCAATGACCTCAAATGTATTCAGCATGAAATAGAATTAAAGCTCAGTAATCAGCTGAGCTTAACCCATTAGAGACATATATAAAACTAATAGTAACTAAAACTGTTTACACAATCTGAGCTGTTTGTTTAATTTATTAAAGTTTCTTTAATGAGAAAGGTTGGTATAAAATGCAAAAAAAACAATGTTTAACAAAGGAGAGAAATGAAAAAGAAAGAAAATTCTCGATTGGACTTTTGAATTCATATTTAATCATTGCATGAAGATATAGGTTTATAGGTTTCTCCAGTCACGTGTAGAAACATATAGTGCAGACATATTGGTGGCAGCTCAGGGACAGGGTACAATCAGAATCTTCCCATTCAGATTCATAGCTGTTAGACATCTATAAACATATGGAGATGGGAACAAAAGCTGCCAAAATCTACTAGTACTAGTGACTTACAGGCAGCCAGGAACACCAGGGAAGTGTGTATTTCTAGCTTGGTTGATATTTTAAGGTTTTATCGTGCAAGCTCAATAATATTACAAGTAATATGTAAGCAGTACATTTAAGTAACTATGTACCTTTTTAGAAATTCTAAGTAAAAGCATGCCTTATAAAACAATTCTGTTTTCCATTGTTGCTATTATTTTTTCTATTCCTATGCTCTATTCTTTATCTTCCATTATTTGTTATCTATACACTTTATCTAATGTCCTATTTTCCATTTAATTTGCTTTTTCTATTTATATTTATTTGTTACCTGTGTTCTTCTGTCTCCACTGATTGTTCCTCCATTTTCAAAGCCAGGACTATCTCAGTTAAAATTGCTTTCTGTTTTACTGAAAACTATAATGAAACTCCATTTTTAGACAATAAAATATTTGATCAAAGTTTGATCTAGTCATGTCATTAGAACAAATATGATATTTTAATTTTGCTGGACTTTAATACTTAAAAATACTGAATGAAATAAATCAACCAAGGAGGCCCAAGGGAGTAGGTACAGCAAGATGAGTTACTTTTCCAGTGATAATGGAGGGGGTTGTACATACAATCCATACTGAGGAAAACAATCCACTTCAACTATCACTTTCCCGTTTGAAAAAAAATTAGCTGAGCTAATCAGACAATACTGAACCATGTGGGATTACATAGAATTTACAGCACAGAAACAAGCCATTCAGCCCAATTGATCTATGCCAGGACTTATGCTCCACACTAGCCTCCTCCCATCCTCCTTTATCTAATCTTTTCAACATATCAATTGGTCTATTCTGCGTCTCCTGAAAAGTACCACTATCACTCTTTCAACTTGTTTCACTTGTCTGTATGTTCCATGCTCTTAGACACACCTCTATGCTTTGAAGCTTGAGTAGTGTTTTCAATTGCCACATGTGTATATGATAATGCAATGGAAGAGGCAGCTAGCAAAATGTAGACAGTCAAAAAATGTTTGTCTCAAAAAATAATTACAAAATATCCAAATCTACTCAGGACATCTGAAAGCCACTAACTATCTCTCAACTGAATTTGATTCTTTTTAACAGGTTAAATGTCATTCTGTTAAAAGCTAGTCAACTGGTAAATGCACACACACATACCTGATGGCTTTAGAGATAAGCTTGCACTCCAGAAGTCTCACTAAAATTTAGACTGTCCCTTCCTTCTATTAGGGGCCATTGCATGTCTGTGATGTATGATGGTACAAGTGAATGAGGAAATCTATTGTATCTACATCCTTACTTAATCAAACGTCTAGTTGTGCACACACTTGACAACATGAATACAGAATTTTCCTGGCAATTATTCATTTCCTGATGCCTTAAACATTGTTTTGTCCATTTTATACCACCCCTTCAAAAAAAAACCTTATTGTATTACCATCAATAGCATTTAGTGCTTTCCTCGCATAGCATAATGTACATTATCGTAATGTATTCCACATGTGCAATTTGGGAACAGTAAAAATATGTTTTCATCATAATATAAAAGATGTAAAATTATATTTTAAAGATATGGTATGAATAGAATATGTCCTGCCAGCAGTGAGATGTGATAAATATCTCCACTTGTGTGGCTGGCCATAATTCACTCATGATTTTGTTGCTCATAAGTTATCCGGTCAGCCTTATTTGTGGGGATATTTATCATTATCTCACTGCTGGCCGTGACATATCCTTTACTTCCAACACTTGTGTCGAGAAATACCACTGACAGTAAAAATCATATTTCCACTTGCATGACAAAGTGGCATCAACAGACAGTTTCTCCTGATTTTTTTGGACTACAAAACCTGCAAAAATACTCATTAAATATATATATATATATTTCCTTTTCAGTTGAAAACATACTTGAAGTATTATAAATAGAATATGTTATAAATAGAATACATTGGTACTTGCGAGGTAATGATGTAGCTTCAACTGCGATGGTACATATCCTATTTCACTGCTGGCCATGATGCGGCCTCTTTTTTTTAAGTGAAGGCTTGCCAATTACCAAAATTTCTCAAATTAACATGATAACAATTTCTTGACATTTACATGTCTAGATTGGTTTCTATATTATTATAAAGAATATCATGAATTAATCTATGTTAACACCACACAAAAAAAATCAATTGTCCCGTTTATAACACTTGAAGTAAAAGGTAAATGTAGAGTCAGTATTTAAATTTACAGTATTTCCTCATTCACTTAAGGCTAATGAAAAAGCTTGATTAAACTTGTCTGTACACTCAACACACAACATTTAGGGGAACTGTACAGGAAATAACATGGATTAACATCCCAGGATGTTCCCACTCCAGAACTTCAGCACAAAAATCAAGGCTGATACTCCAGTGCAGGACTGAGGGAGTGCCGCATTGTCAGAGGTGCTGTCCTTCCAAAGAGACAATAAACCAAGGCCCTGCCTGCCGTCTCAGGTGAACATAAAAGATCCCATGGCACTATTTCAAAGAAAAGAAAGGGAGTCATCCCCAGTGGCCTGGCCAATATTTATCCCTCAACCAACATCACAAATACAGATTATCTGGTCATTATCACATTGCTGTTTGCAAGAGTTTGCTGTGAGCAGATTGGCTGCCACATTTCCTACATTAGAACAGTGACTGCACTTTAAAAGTACCTCATTGGCTGTAAAATATTTTGGGGTGTCCGGTGGTCATTATAAGCGCCAGATAAATGCAGGTCTTTTTTTTTGATCAGGAGGTTTCTTCTGAGATATGAAAGTGTGCCAGTTCAGTTAGTATTGGTGTCCAAACACATGGGATGAAATTTTTACAGGCAAGGGGAGGCAGCTTTGGGTGCATACGGGGAATTAAATCTCCTAAAAATGACGTTGGATTAGAATCCTGACATCACTCGCCCTCTTCCCGGTTTCACCCAAGCAGGTTTGGAGACAGCTGGGGAACCCCCATGCAGCTGTCGGGTAAGGCACTTAAATATTCTAATAGCTCATAAAGCCAGCGGACCTATTTCCCGAGCTGTGTGGAACTCGCCAAGGTCACTGAGGTGAGTGCACAGTGGGAAGAGCTTCTTCAATGAAACTGACAAGCTGGGAAACATTTCATCAGTGGAACTGAAGAGATCCAGCCATGGCCAGGTGAGAGGTTGCTGCTCATAGCACTCCTTGTTTCACAGGTGAGTAACTCACCTCCTGACTCCCCAAAGCCTGTCCACCATCTACAAGGAACAAGTCAGGAATGTGATGAAATGCTCTCCACTTGCCTGGATGGGTGCAGCTCCAACAACACTCAAGAAGCTCGACTCCATTCAGGACAAAGCAGTCTACTTGATTGGCACCCCATCTACAAACATTCACTCCCTCCACCACTGACGCACAGTGGCAGCAGTGTGTACCATCTACAAGATGCACTGCAGCAATGCACCAAGGCTCCTTAGACAGCACCTTCCAAACCCGCAACCTCTACCAACTAGAAGGACAAGGGCAGCAAATGCATGGGAACACCATGCAAGTTCCCCTCCAAGTCACACACCATCCTGACTTGGAACTATATTGCCGTTCCTTCACTGTTGCTGGGTGAAAATCCTGGAACTCCCTTCCTAATAGCACTGTGGGTGTACCTACCCCACATGGACTGCAGTGGTTCAAGAAGGCAGCTCACCACCACCTTCTCAAGGGCAATTAGCGATGGACAATAAATGCTGGCCTGGCCTGGCCAGTGATGCCTACATCCCATGAATGAATTAAAAAAAAGGTGATTTCCAACTTCTGAAGTCACTTCACCTGTCTTCCACTTCCCTCAGTTTCAGCTGCACTTTCCTGCTGCCAGCCTTCAACATGGCATGGGAGCAGCTTATGCAGCTCTACTTCACTCCTCTGGTGAGGGACAAGAGGAATAACAACACCAACTCTAACACTAGTAACATCGGCTACCTTCTCCTTAGTCACATGCCACTCCACAGGGCTGAGGGGGTAGACACAGAGCTTCAGCTCCAATGAGGCAAAACCCCCAACACAGGGACTACAGGCAGTGGATCAGCTCTCTCGATATGTCTGAACACAAGTGCCTCAGGAGGCTGAGATTTTCATGGCAGATCGTTGCTGACATCTGCAGCTTCCTGCCCAGTGGACCAGGTGGGCACACATTGCCAGGGGCCATCAAGGTGCCGTCACTGGAGGACCACCCACCCACCTTATCACCATCCCTGCCTCCAGTTCTCTGCCTCTCCCTGAGGTTGTGTGTTCTCTTTTCCTGCAAGGAAAGAAAGCAGAGAGTTATGTGTTAGTAATGGCTTGTGTGGAGAGGACAGAAAGACACCATTTGTGGAGGGTGACTGTGAGGCATGGGTACGAGAGGGCAAAAGGCTGATGGTGAGTATGAATGTGGCTGTTCAGATGGGGATGTGAAATGCCTTGGGAGAGAGAATTGAATGGAGCTGCAAAGTGTGTTGTTGGATAAGTCAGAGTGTGGGGCATGGATCCTGAAAGTTTTACACCACTCATCTGTCATGCCCTCCTGAGGTCCTAGATCCTCTTGGTGCACTGTCTCCAAGTTGGAGGGACCACACATCTGCCGCTGACTTCCTTGGCCACTTCCATCCACACCCGCTTAGTTGGAGAAGTTGTCCTCTTCCTCCCATCCTTGGGGAAGATCACCTCACTGCAGCCCCTCAGATCCCACAGCAGGACCTCCAGGTAAGAGTGAGAGACCTGGAGATCAGCCTGCCCAGGTCTCCTCTCCATTCCTGTGATTGTTGCAGCCTCCAAGGTCCATGTGCATTTGAGCTATTGTAACCCATGCCGGTGTCCCTTTATTTAGAAATCATTCCTTTGACAGATACAGCGTGTCATCCTGCCTGCCATCTCTGATTGGTCGGGGAACCTGGACATTGGATGTTAATACCATGGCTCAGTTAAAGGGCCACGGAAAACCCCGCTGGAGATTTGGGCCAGAGTTTAAACTTCCACCCATAATTTGTTTTTACAGTCACTCACTGATGGAAACCATACTTATAGCAAGTTAACTTGTTAAAGTTTTTCTATCTTTGATAATTCACAACGTTAGCTGAGTAAACTTCCTGAATATGCTTATCAAAACTGAGGGGTCTCTGTAACAGAGAAAATACATTAAAACTTCTTACAAGATAGAAGAGTTTTTATTTATTCCTTTACTTGGAAAAAGACAGAAGCGCAAGGGGAGAGCCAACTGTGTAACAGCCCCGACAACCAATTTTTTCTGCAGCACCTGTGGAAAAGTCTGTCACTCTAGTATTGGCTTTTATAGCCACTCCAGGCGCTGCTCCACAAACCACTGACCACCTCCAGGCACTTACCCATTGTCTCCCGAGACAAGGAGGCCAAAGAAGAAGAAGAACTTGCCCTAGATAGGGAGTACTTGAAATTGAAAGTATCTGCCCTCTAATTAGTTTCTCATAGTTACCTATTTGTCCACATTTGAGGTTTCACATATTTGCTTAGCCTCTTAAATCTTTAACTACTTTGATCATCTAAACATCTTATTTGATTTACCTTTTGTAAGATAAAATTAGACAGAGAGAAGAATATATCATCCTTAAAAGATAAGGGGGCCAATTTTCAGGGCCTCCACCTGGCAGGTAGCAGGTGGCAGCGGACTGAAAATGACAGTGGGTCACTTACACTGCCTCATTCCCTCTCCTAAAGCAGCCAGTACCATTTCCAGCCTGTGGTGGTATTGTCTGTTTCAGGTGGGAGCCTAGTTTAAATATGCAAATAGGGTTCCTTTGCAGGTTGTCGATCTCCAAAGCAATTTTAAGGTGTCAATGAATGGAGCATATGCTGCAGATGCTCTGTCCACTGGCACTTGGCAGTGAGTAACCAAACCAGTGGTCATTTCAGGGATTGCTGCAGGCTGCTCTGGAAGCAGGTAACTAAAGGTTTTATACATGATTTTTACTGAGCCAGAAAATGCATGAATGCTCCGCCCATCCCCATGAAAATCCTCTGGTCTGCTGCCAGCCTGTCTGCACCTCCCTCCTTCATCACCCTCCCCCACCCCCCAACCCCCGCCCCCCCCCACGTTTAACATGGAACTTCTAGTTTGGCTCGATGTAGGGGCAGCCAGAATCCTCACCCTGCCCACAGCCGCAAGCTGCCAGGCAGTACTGGTTCTACACACATCTCACTGACATTATCCAGATGATTCTCAGACATTGAAATTGCTTGGGTCTCTTGCCAAGGATAGCGGTTGGGTGGCACGATCGCACTGCCTACTGCCCACTTGATGGCTGCCCATAGTCAAAATCAGTCCCAATAAATTTTCTGCGACTAAAGGCAGAGTTACACATGGCCACTTGCTCAAAGTATCCACAGACCCTTCTGGTTCGAATAAATAAATTTGACAAAGAACTCTTTGCTTCCAGTGGAGATTCCCCCCTTCCTTGGGGATCAATTATCATACTCCAGTACACGTTGAGGGGCCTTTTCAGTTAAAGCCTCAATGGGACTCATATCAGGTCTCAGCTGCTGGCATTTCCGAGTGTCCACCAGCAGGCGAAGGCTTGAGTCTCACCTGAAATTTGGCCTCGGGCCTCGTTGCAAATGTTAATCAAGCATCCAGAGACAGCTTACCAGTTGGCTGCCCATAAATTTAGATTGGTTCTGAACCTGACAGCACCCTTATGCAATTCCTGGGATTGGGGGTGTGGGGTAAGAAGAATGGGAGGGAGGTGAGTGTGGCCTACCAGCGATTTTCAGGAGTGCTGTGGAGGACTACATTCCCCCTGGATTCATTTGAAAGTAAGTTAAAAAGAAGAAACTTACCTTTTTGTTGGCAGTCTTCAGCGGCCCCATTAAGGACCGCTGAGTAGGCTGCAGCGAGAACAGGAAAACTGGAGTGGAGAGTACCCTGTGCTTACTCCACTCAGTGCTAACCAATTTCCAAGCAGTATTAGGCTCCTCAATAGAATATGCAAAGGGTTTCAAACCTTTTATTAGGCAGTTGCCAGGAAAGCCGGAGTATCACTAAAGCTAAAATGATGTTGGACATATTTCAGGCAGCCTTGTGCCACAGGATATTGTCCCGCAAAATTGTAATATGTGCCAGGTTCAGGTTACAGCTGAGTGGCACCAGACATTGTAAGAATGCATCTAACAAGGCATGCCACTTGGAGTGTGAAATCTGGAGTGTCATATCTGCATACGCTAATTTAATATATTACTACCTGTTCTCTTGTCATGTTGTATGATATGCTTTATGTTTTATAAGGTCAGGAGCATTATGTCATTTAACATACAATGCGTAATTCTATACTTAAGGAAGGTGTCAGCTTCCACGACAGACATGGGGAAAGAATTGATATTTTTCCCAAAGCTAATATCCTGCCAGCTGAAGGAAATTGAATTCTAACTCTAGACCTTTGAGAGAGACAAAGGGGGGAATTTTAAACCCTCCCCACAAAGGACGGGAGAAGATTGGAGAAGGCAATGGGCATATTTTAAATTTAACGCTGGACGGCCATGTTTCCCAGGGCTCATGAAACCCAGTAGCTAAATGAAGACTGGAACAGCCAGTTCAAGCAGCTAACTCACCAAGTCTCCTTCGACTTCTACCACCGAGAAGGAGAAGGGCAGCAGACGCATGTCTGGAAACACCACCACCTGCAAGTTTCCCTCCAAGTCACACACCATCTTGACCTGGAACTATATCACCGTTCCTTCAATGCCACTGGGTCAAAATCTTGGAACTGCCTCCCTAAAGGCATTGTGCATGTACCTGCATCAAATGGACTGCAGCAGTTCAGGAAGGTGGCTCACCACCACCTTCTTGAGGGGAATTACGGATGGACATCAAATACTGGACTTGCCAGCAATGCTCACATCCCATGGAAGAGTACAAAAACATATTTTTATAGCACTGCTTGTGAGTTAGGAGGAGTAGGAGTGCTTCACCTGGCTGCTCAAGCAAGCCTTTTCCCGTGATCAGATGACTAGCCCCCCCACAAATCCATGATTTCCTCCTTATGCCCCACGATCTTTGTCAACACCCCTTCTTATGCCCCATAATCTTTACTGACAGCTCCTATGCCCCACGATCTTTACCATCCCCCCTTAGGCCCCATAATCTTTATTGGCTCCCCATTTATGCCTCACGATTTTACCAACCCCCATGCCCCACAATCTTTACTGCCCCCGCTTATTCCCTACGATCTTTACTAACATTCGCTATGCCTCATGATCTTTACTGGCTGCCCCCTTATATCCCATGATCTTTGTTTACTCCCCACCCACTATAGCCCAACAGTACCCAACTGTGGCCTTCTACCGCAGACTTTTCCACCCGGCAGCCTATGAATCTGGCACCTCCCAGATGGAAAACAAAAGAAACAATTGATAATGAAGTCCTGCCAGCAGGACCCTAGCATTCCTGGGATTTCCAGGCATTCCCCCACTCCTCCACCTGCCCAGCAAACATGCTCCCCTGCACCATCCCATCTCCCCATGAATATAGGGGCCCAAATGTTGCTCAGGAACAGATCAAAATGCTACCAGGGTACCACATATATCATGAAACCCTGATTTCCATTTATTAATGGGGTTGAAGTCCAAAAGGAGCCTAATTCATTGCCAAAACCAGTGGAGTTAAATCGTGGAAAGGAGCAGGAAGTGGAGCTGCTCCATTTTAACTGCTACCCCTGCTCCTTTCATACCAATCGAGGATATGGAAGAGAGTTAGAATCACCCTTTTGTCTGTGTGAAACATTCAAACTGAAAACAAAGCTGTGTAAGTGAATAAAACACAGTTGTCCAGAATTTGCCTTGTCGTTTTGGAATGTTTATCTGTATACCTTTCCAAATTCAGATCCTTTTTTTTGGTACATTTGAAGAAAAAGCTCAGGAATCATTTTAAAGCAAAAAAGTAAAATCTTCCATTAAATAAAATCATCTTTTTGCAATCATTGTTTTCAAACTCTGAAGAAAAATTGTTCAAAAATAATGCATAGAGCAGACTCTCGAACCCCCTCCTCGTTGCCCAGAAGCATCAGGATTTTTTCTCCTGAGCCCTGACATGCCCGAGGGCAGTCCTGTCACAAACCTGCCCCTTGGCAGGATCCACGAACCAGTGGAAAGGGTAGAAATACATAGTGCAACTTCTGTCTGCACATTGGGTCTTTGTGATCATAATCTTCTGGCTGCTGGTCTCCATCAGTTTTGTGACATATTTTGCAATATTTTTCCAGCCACCCTTTTTCTTAGCCACTTACTTGAATACATTTGCCACAACTGTGATAAGGGTGGAGGAGGTCACTGGCTTAATTGCTGTGAACCTCCCAGTAAATTGTGACATTAGCATTCCTCTAGATGTAGCAAACATGAGCTGAAGGTAATGGTGCTGTCTAATTGTCCAAAAAACTCTGCAAGATTGACAACAAATTAAACCTAGGAGAAGATTCTGACAAGGAGCCTGGTCAGAACAGCAATATGTTAGAACAGCAATATTTTTGAACTATGTCTTTCTTTGGCCTCCTTATCTCGAGAGACAATGGGTAAGCGCCTGGAGGTGGTCAGTGGTTTGTGGAGCAGCGCCTGGAGTGGCTATAAAGGCCAATACTAGAGTGACAGACTCTTCCACAGGTGCTGAGATAAAATTGGTTGTCGGGGCTGTTACACAGTTGGCTCTCCCCTTGCGCTTCTGTCTTTTTTCCTGCCAACTGCGAAGTCTCTTCGACTCGCCACACTTTAGCCCCGCCTTTATGGCTGTCCGCCAGCTCTGGCGATCACTGGCAACTGACTCCCACGACTTCTGGGCAATGTTACAGGACTTCATGTCGCGTTTGCAGACATCTTTAAAGCCGAGACATGGACGGCCGGTGGGTCTGATACCAGTGGCGAGCTTGCTGTACAATGTGTCCTTGGGGATCCTGCCATCTTCCATGCGGCTCACATGGCCAAACCATCTCAAGCGCCGCTGACTCAGTAGTGTGTATAAGCTGGGGATGTTGGCTGCCTCAAGGACTACTGTGAATTATGTAAAATATATTAAATAGGGTCTAAAAGGGTTAAATTATGAGGACAGGCTGTATAGACCTGGCTTGTCTTCCCTTAAGCATAAGAAGATTAAGGAGTGATCAAATTGAGATGTTTACAAAGTTTGGTGGTGGAATCCAGAACCGGGGAGCATAACCTTAAAATTAGAGCTCATCCATTTAGGTATGATGTCAGAAAGAACTACTTCACACAGGGGGTAATGGAAATCTGGAACTCTCTCCCACAAAAAAGTGGTTGAGGGTAGGTCAAAAGAAAATGTCAATACTGAGATTGATAAATTTTTGCGAGGCAAAGCTAGTAAGGGTTATGGAACCAAGTTAGGTAGATGGAGTTAAGATACAGATCAGACATGATTGAGTTGAATGGCAGGTCAGGTTCAGAAGGCTGAATGGTCTCCTCCTGTTCCAATTTTCCTATGAATTTTGATTGTCAACTTTAAATTATGGTTTTTAGTTTTCTAAATTGCATCTTTGAAGCCATTCAAAAAATATTGTTGTTGTTAACATATTCTATGCCAGCTGCCATGTTTGTTACTCCCGTTTTGGCTAAGTGTAATTTCTGGCACCATGTGAAGGCACACTGCTGCATGGCTATCTTCATTGATTACAAAACCAACAAATATGATTAAACCTCATGTTCCCATTTTTCATAGCCATGTTTAAATAAGAAATCTCAGGATGTACAAGGCAATAAAATCCTCATGCACATTGAAGAGATACAAAAGCCAAGATCTTCATTAATGTGTGAAAGTTACTTTTGCATGGGAGACTTCTGCATTCTTATATTTTTTTGCAATATGCATATATTTTAAGAAGAATAGGATATAGTTGTTGTGATTTAGTTATCCATCCATTTAGCTATTTATGGATCTGTCCTGAAAGTTATTTGGCTGATGTTGACCCAGACTGATTAGATAGGCCAATGGGTCAAATCCTATGGGCATTTACAATATGGATTATTGCATCACATAGTGCGCTGTCATCTCAAATTTACATATCAAGCTGGATTTTGCAGACCCTCCGACGTCGGGGTTCATGGTGGGTGGGTGAGCCCTTTCCTATCCTGAGTGGTGTGAAACAGGGCTGTGTTCTCGCACCCACACTTTTTGGGATTTTCTTCTCCCTGCTGCTTTCACATGCATTCAAGTCCTCTGAAGAAGGAATTTTCCTCCACACAAGATCAGGGGGCAGGTTGTTCAACCTTGCCCGTCTAAGAGCGAAGTCCAAAGTACGGAAAGTCCTCATCAGGGAACTCCTCTTTGCTGACGATGCTGCTTTAACATCTCACACTGAAGAGTGCCTGCAGAGTCTCATCGACAGGTTTGCGGCTGCCTGCAATGAATTTGGCCTAACCATCGGCCTCAAGAAAACGAACATCATGGGGCAGGATGTCAGAAATGCTCCATCCATCAATATTGGCGACCACGCTCTGGAAGTGGTTCAAGAGTTCACCTACCTAGGCTCAACTATCACCAGTAACCTGTCTCTAGATACAGAAATCAACAAGCGCATGGGTAAGGCTTCCACTGCTATGTCCAGACTGGCCAAGAGAGTGTGGGAAAATGGCGCACTGACACGGAACACAAAAGTCCGAGTGTATCAGGCCTGTGTCCTCAGTACCTTGCTCTATGGCAGCGAGGCCTGGACAATGTACGTCAGCCAAGAGCGACGTCTCAATTCATTCCATCTTCGCTGCCTCCAGAGAATACTTGGCATCAGGTGGCAGGACCGTAACTCCAACACAGAAGTCCTCGAAGCGGCCAACATCCCCAGCTTATACACACTACTGAGTCAGCGGCGCTTGAGATGGCTTGGCCATGTGAGCCGCATGGAAGATGGCAGGATCCCCAAAGACACATTGTACAGCGAGCTCGCCACTGGTATCAGACCCACCGGCCGTCCATGTCTCCGCTTTAAAGACGTCTGCAAACGCGACATGAAATCCTGTGACATTGATCACAAGTCATGGGAGTCAGTTGCCAGCATTCGCCAGAACTGGCGGGCAGCCATAAAGACAGGGCTAAAATGTGGCGAGTGGAAGAGCCTTAGTAGTTGGCAGGAAAAAAGACAGAGGCGCAAGGGGAGAGCCAACCGTGTAACAGCCCCAACAAACAAATTTCTCTGCAGCACCTGTGGAAGAGCCTGTCACTCTAGAATTGGCCTTTATAGCCACTCCAGGCGCTGCTTCACAAACCACTGACCACCTCCAGGCGCATATCCATTGTCTCTCGAGATAAGGAGGCCCAAAAAAAAGAAGTGCGCTGTCATCTCAAATTTACATATCATGCTGGATTTTGCAGACCCTCCGACGTCGGGGTTCGTGGTGGGTGGGTGGGGCGGAAAATGCCTTTGGGAATGGGCCACCACACTCCCAATGCCGGGAGGGACCGGCCCAATATTGCTGGCAGTGGCGGGGCCTCATGGTGGCCCTCCTGCCACTTGGCAATGTGAGCCCTATTTACATATTTAAATAAATGGTAATGAATGCATTAATCATACTTACCCTGCTGTCTCTATCCCGTTGCGATCTTCCTGCCATTGGCCAGCACTCATGCGCCTTTGGATCCCCAACCGGGGAAACAAGGTGTAACACTTGTGGGGAGTGCAGGGGGTGCTGGGGGTGGGGGGAACAGGGTCAAAGTTACATCACAGGTGTAGGGGATGGTGGGAAGGGTTTTAGGTTAAAGTTTATGGATTCTGTTTGGGGAAGGTCAGGTGGACAAAGTAAGTGTTTTGGAGGAGAAGAGGGCAAGTAATTATTTGAATTGTTGTGGGAGTGGGAGGGGGCAAAATAAATGCATTTAATTTGTTTCATTCACTTTAGCTTTAAATATTTTAAATTTAACGGTAGGGCTCAGAGCCCTTTAAAAATGGCGTCAGCGTCTGCGCACAGGCAGCGGACAGCCCGCCCCCTCCACGTGATCATTTAAATGAGCCACCACGCTTAGGATCACAGCGGCTCCACACCGTGCAGCCCACATGGGTGGGTCGTCATTGTTTTCACCCACCGCTGATTTCAGCGGTGCGATTGTAAAATTCAGCCCATTATCATCATCTCACCACTGTTCAAATTTTTTAGTAAAAGTGGGTATTCCTGGTCAGATGGTGGTCAATATATTATTAGCCCTACCTCTGCATTTGCAATGCAATCTCAACTCCCTCAGAAATTTTTAGATTTGAGCTGAATGACTGCGGGACATAAAGTTTGTGAAGTGCTGACAATCATCATGAGCAAGTTAATGAATGTAGACTGTGCCCATATGCAAGAAAGGGGAAAAATCTAATCTGGGAACTAGACTCATTCCCAAACATTAATAGTTGATAAAATAATGACATTGATTATGAAGAGCAAACTTGTGGACTATCTATATGTAAAACATTAGAATGAGAAAAGCTTGTCTGACTAACCTTATATAATTATTTAGTGCTTACAACACACATATAGAACATTCGGCTCAACGGGTCCATGCTGGAGTTTATGCTCAACACAAGCTTCCTCCCAACCTCCATCATCTAACCCCATTAATGTTTCCTTCTATTCCTTTTTCCCTAATATATTTATCTAGCTTCCCCTTAAATGCATCAATGCTCGTTGCCTCAACTACTCTTTATAGTAGTGAGTTCCACATTCTAACCACCCTCTGGGTAAAGAAGTTTCTCCTGAATCCCTATTCAATTTAATACTGACTATCTTATAGTTATGGTCTCCCCTGCAAGTGGAGACATCTTCTCTATGTCGACCCTATAAAAACCTTTTATAATCTTAAAGACCTCTATCACATCACCCCTCAGTCTTCTCTTTTCTAGAGACAGGAGCCCCAGCCTGTTAAATCTTTTGTTTATAGATATAACTTCTCAGTCCTGGTGTCATTCTAGTAAATCATTTCTGTGCCTTCTTTAGAGCCTCTACATGCTGTTTATTGTATGGAGACCAGAAGTGTTCACAGTACTCCCAAGAATGGCCTAACCATGGCTCGATACAAGATTAACATAACTTCTCTGCATTTCAATTCTATCCCCATAGAACTGAACCCCAGTTCTTTTTTGTAATTTTTATGGCCTTACTAGCCTGTGTCACTTTTAGTACATTGTATACCTGTACTCCCAGATCTCTCTGCTCCTCTACTCCATTTAGGCACTTATTTTGCAAGGAGTATGTGGCCTCTTTATTCTTCCTATATTTGACACCTTAAAGAAAGGGGCACAGATTTTTCTGCAATGGCAAGATGGGTGACATAAACTATAAAGATAGGGTTGCCAACTCTGTTGGAGGAAGTTCTGGAGAATTGATCACATGATGTTTGATCACATGATGTCCTGACCACTTGGCATTTTGGCTGAGTGATGTCTGCCAATGTAATTAAATTTACCTTATAAAGTTTGTGCCTGCTATAGTTCAGATTCTTTGCTCGTGCTATAGCTGGTGTGAAAGAAGTTCCGAGAACCAGATGGCCATTCCGCACAAATGAAGAGCGAAACCTGAAGGTGGAGGCTGGATTCACAGAGGGGAAACCAGAGCTGGGAGGCACTATGGGCTGGATTTTAAGGAGCCCTCGACGTCGGGATCTGCGATGGGGGGGGTGGAGGAGGGGTGGTCTGAAGATGGCCCTGGATGGGTCCCGTCCAGACCTCGACGCTGACAGAGCCCGGCCCGATCCTCCCGGCACCATGGTGGTCTCGCCACCACTGGACGAGGGGACCAAAATCTGAATAGTCAAATCAAATAAAATAATTAATTTAAATGTACACACACCTCCTCTTGATGGCCCGCCGCGATCTTCGTCCCAACGGCAGGCACTCCCGCGCCTTTAGATTCCCGTCCAGGTAAATGAGGCACAACACTGGTGGGGGGGGGGGAGGAAGTAGATTTCTCAGTGCGGGGGTGGGAGGATGGGGTCAAGTACACGTGATGGGTGTAGGGGATGGTGGGAAGAGTTAGAGACTGAAGTTTGTGCAGTTTGGGAGGAAGATCAGATGGTAAAGGTAAGTGTTTTGGGGGCGATAAGGGCAAATAATTAATTTATTTGTTATGGGGGGGTGGGAGAAAGGGGAAAGAAATGTATTTATTTAATTTAATTTAATCTATCTTTAAATATTTAAACACGCCATTAGGGCTAACATCCTTTTAAAAAATGACTTCAGCACCTGCGCACTGGCAGCTGACGCCATTGCCAGGGACGGACAGCCCGCCCCCTCCACATGATTGGTGGTGGCGGCCTGCCCTGGCTATTTAAATGAGCCGCCCGCTTGAGATTGCGGTGGCTCTTTAGCGTGCGGCCCATTTTGAAGCTCTCCGCCGAGATCGGCAGCGAGCTTATAAAATCCAGCCCTTTGATTCCACCAGTAACTAATAGTAACTCACCGAAATTGCACCGACAACTAATAGCAATACTGGTAACATTCAAGATTCCCTTCATTCCCAATAGTAATAGTACAATTCAATGGTAGTCTATATATTACAGCCAATAATAGGCTAAAGGCTAAACCGCTCCCTCAGCTCAGTCACATTAAAGGAGTGTTTTCTTACATAGCATGACAGAAATTACAAAACTAAGGAGGGTATTCAGTCCCTGGTGCCTGTGTAACGCCGGTGCTGTCTTCTGTAATCTTGCCCACCACCACCCCCTCCAGATCCTTTAATATTTATCCTTTTAAAATATTTAGCCCATTCCCTTTTATCGAGCGTCTAGTCTCCATATAAATATCCCATGGTCTAATAGCCTCAATTTAAGAACCTTCCTTCTTCCTTCCCCCTTGGTTGTGCCATTGAGAATCCTTGGTCTCCCTCCCCTCATTCACAATTCGCATAGTAATAGCAAATGATGTAGTGGAAGTAGGTTGGCTTAATTGTAGATTCAGCAATTAACAAGTCAAAACATTACGGAGCACCAATAAACAAAACAAACATAATGCTTTACTATACTGTTGGTTCTGTTGAGTATCAATCAGAAGATACCATGCTATAAATATATAGGGCTGAATTTTAATAGGCCCCCTGATGTCGGGGGTTCGTCGCAGGTGAGCTTGGAAAATATCTGCAGGAGAGGCCCACCACAGGCCTTGACGCCAGGAATGCCCCACCCCATTTTACCAGCGACGGCAAGGCCTCAGGGCAGTCCCCACCCCCCCAGCACCCCCGCCGATCGGCGAAAAAAACTTAATTTAAATATGATAATAAAGTTTAATGAATGAATAATGACTTATCTTGCAGCGACTGCCGTCCCACGCTGATATTCCGGCTGGTGGCAGGAAGTCACAAGCCTTCAGATCTCCGTTTGGAGATCTGAAGCGGAACACTGGTGGGGAGGAGGGGGAGTGAGGTTTTCAGGGCGGAAGTTGGGGCAGCGGAGAAAACTGTTACTATTGGTTGAGGGGATGGTGGGAAGGAGTTGAAGGGCAAAGATATCTAAGTTTGGGGGCGAAAGTTCGGGACCGGCAAAAAAGTCTTTTCGGGAGCGAGAGGGAAATAAATAACTTGTTAGGTCATTGAGGTGGTGGAAGAGGGGCTTTGTTCTTTTATTGAATATGTAAATTTAAATCACACTTTCAGTTCTGTTTAAAAATGTAAATGTCTTGTAAGGGCTTGAAGCCCTTTATAAATGGCGACAGCGCCTGCAGAGCGGAGCCGGACACTGTTGCCGGGGATTGCTCGCCTGCCCCCTTTACGTCATCGGGGGAGGGCGGTCTGCCCCTCCATATAAATGAGTGCCCGCATTAAATATCATGGCGGCGCAGCCATGTACATCTCGCGGGTGCGCTGCGTCATTTTTGAAGCTCGCCGCTGAGATCAACAGCGAGTTTTCAAAATTCAGCCCATAGTGTGGTGGTCAGACTGCATCTTGAGTATTGTTGAGTCTTGGTCACCAAGATATAAGGTAAATAATCAAGACATGGAGGCAGTGCAGGATAAAGCAATGACACTGATACAATTAAATGTCTTTTTATTTTGTTGGATTTTGGTAACATGCTGATTACTGAGCAACTTTTTATTATTTCTGGCTGTATACAGTTTTCTTCATCCATATAATAAGTGTGAATAGAGTCTTTGTTTTGCATTAAGTATCCCCACACAATGGAGATGCGACGAAAGACTGAAACTCTTTAACATTGAAAGGAAACAACTGAGAGGGATCCTTACCAAAGTGTACAATTTACTAAAGGACAAAGATCGGAAATAATCTAAAGCACTAAGTCATGGTATGCAAGGAGGTAAGGGGGCACAGGTTAAACTACAGTGAAAGAAAAAAATAGGATGGATATCAGGAAGAGCTTCTTCGCACAAAGAATGATCAACTGTTGGAATGGTATCCAAGTAGAGCAGTGGGCATGAAAAACTTACATAGCGATAAAATTAGGTAGCATGATAAGTGTAATGTAAGTTTGTCTTTATTATGAACGGATGAGCTAAGATGGGCCGAACGGCCTCCTCCTCTGTAGGCATTTTGCAATTTTGTGACCTCATCAACATGTTGGAAACATGATTATCTGAGCGGTTTGTTAAAACCTATCTCAGCCATCAAGAACTGCCATATCCCAAGTTTCAAAACGTGATTCGTATGCAGGAAGCAGTGGTGCAGTAAGCTGTAAAATCTGTAGAGGGAGAACTTGAGCCCTTTTCACTTAAAATGTTCTGCGTACTTTGTATTAATAAGATAATCTGAAACCTTACAACATTGCACATTTACAGTTGACTGTGCTAAATACCTTATAGGTAATTATTTATTTTCATTAAATATTGTCATAACTTGGTAGGTGAGATTAATTTTAGTTAGCCACTGATTTCATCAATTAGAATAATGATACATAATTATACTGATCAATCCCCAAAATAAACCATAAAATGGCATATAGCACAAGCAGTTACGTGACTGTCACTCCCACATGATACAACATTTGGATCAACTATGCTTGACACCACTCTCTGAACGATAATACCTGTGTAAAAGCAAGTAGATAAAATAGGCCAAGGAATAAAGGATTATACTTGAAACATAGATCTGTCTTTCTCATTGCAAATGTTGACTGATCTGCTGTGTATTTTCATCATTTTCTGTTTTTATTTTAGAGTTCCAGAATTTTAAGTTTGCCCTTTTAAAAAAAAAATTAGACCAAGGAATAACCTAAGAGAAATATTTGTGGCACTTTTGAAAATCAATTTTATTGTAACCTCAGATTTGATAGTTTTCCATAGTTTTATGCCAGTTTATTAAACCGTAGTAAATGTATAAAGCATTAAAAGTAGATTTCAACTCCATTTCACCAGTAATGTAACATTTCAATCAATAGATCAAAATACAGCAGATCACTGATGATGAAATTGTTATCTGCTATCATGGAATACAAGGCCATTTTCAGTCTTGCCTGGTACATTTCCAACTCTGAAATAATGCTGCGTTTACAAATACCTGCTTCCTGCTCCTTCTTCATAGTTTCCTAAGTTCGCATGGTCTTTTTGCCTTGTTTATGTCTCCTTCCACTCACCCAAGTATCTACTTTCTCTTTTCATCACTGAGGCTGCCACCTCTAATTTATTACTTTTCCTTTGGGACAGAAGTAGTAGTGTTAGTCTAAATCTTTTAATATTTTCATTAATAACTAACGCTGAAATTATAACTCGTTCCTTTTTAAAATTTGGCTAGTGTAATTATTAGACTATTAGGAATAACATATTAATGCATTGTGCTAATTAAGTCTAATTTCTATCAGCAAATTAGGCTAATTAGAAAATAGAATTTCTTCATAACTCAGAAAATGTAAGTCCTATTTTTACAAAACCTAGAGAATATAATTGTTACATTATGAGGTAAAGCATATTAATGTATTACATTAATTAGCTATAATATGTAAATTAGGTTAATTACAAAACTTCTGCCCTCTAGGAGCATGCAATCACAGTCCATCAGCTTGGCACTACCATTCACAAGGCCACTGGCACTCTAAAAAGTTACCACCATCCATCAGCTCATTTCCTTCTTGAGATTAACACCACCGACAATGAGTAAAGTTATTTTTACCTTCCCCCTTGGATACTGTTAACCTCCTCAAGGTCTGACACCCTTCAGATGTGCACCACTACTAACTGTAAGTTTATTATAAATGTCTACAAGCATTTCAGGCTTATTTATGCATATGTTTCTAGCCTGCACGACGTCATGCCACCCTCCGCAAGGGGTACCCATGCCATTCACCACCTCATTGCTGGCACCTGTAGGGATCCTGCTGCTCTCCCATGAGTACCCTGATCTTGACATCAGCATTGATGAGATCGATACACCCAACATGAGGCACTACTAGTGTTCATGAGCACACCAAACCAGCAATCACCATGAATTAAATTAAGCCGCTATCCACAACCACTGTCACCAGTGTCCATGAGGACTCATCTTCTAGGTATGCAGACATTGCTTTTGTCCATGAGATTACTGTCACCCTTTATGTAGACAAATCCACCTTCCGTGAGGGCAATACCACCACTCAAAAGATCATGACAACAATCTATATATTTATGGCCACCCACCCAAGAATGATATAATATCTGTAATAGTAAGAATATTTTTGATGACCTTTAGACCATGGTGAGCATTTCACAATGCCACCCCCATATCTGAGAGATTTTCACAGGATGAAGATTCCCTCCTTGAGATTTACCACAAGTTCTTTCATCCAAGAAGTCATTGCTGGGCTCACTAATGACAATGGTGTCCTGCCTCACCATGTCTTCACCATTTTGAATTGGGTGCCAAACTCCCAAATGTTTCTGGAACTGCTGCCAAAAAATATCACCACCTCATCTCCACACAATGGGCTGAATTTTACCAAGCCCACGACGTCGGGCTTCGTGGCAGGAGGGGGCCGGAATATGGGTCTGGCAGCGGCCCGCCACGGAGGCTGATGCCGTGAGGGCCCGGCCTGATTCTCCCAGAGGTGGCGAGGCTCCGTGACGGCACCATGCCCAACCCCCCTCCCCCCCCCACCCACTGCCTCCCCTCCCGCCACTGGGCGATGGGAACGGCATTTCAATATTTAAATGAATGACATAAATATATTTAAATAAACTTCCCTGAAATCTTCTGGGCCTGCTGCAATCTTCGATGAGGCGGCCAGCACTCCCACATCTTCAATTCCCCATCTGGGGAAAGCCGACATGACACTGGTGGGGAGGGGGGGAGAAGTTACGATTTTCAGTGCCTAGAGGGAGTTGGGGTCAAATCAAATGTAATGGATGTAGGGTATGGTGGGAAGGGGTGAACTTTAAACTTTGTGCAGTCTCGGGGGGGAAGGTCAGATTTAAAAGGTAAGTGTTTTGTGGGGGGAAAGGGCAAATCATTCATGTAATTGTTATTGGGGGGTCGGAAAGGGGCATTCGAAATTAATTTGATAGATTCTGGGGGGTGGGTGTATCATTAAAAATGCAAATATGCCAGCAGGCCTGGCTGCCCTTTAAAAATGGCATCAGCACCTGTGCACAGGCAGCTGGCGCCATTGCCGGCGACAGACAACCCACCCCCTTCACAGGATTGAGGGGAGGGCCGCCCTGGCTATTTAAATGAGCCGTCGCGCGGGAGATCGTGGCAGGCCGCAATTTTTTGAGCTCGCCACCAAGATTGGCGGTGGGCTCTTAAAATTCAGCCCAAAATGGCAGTTTATCTGAATTTGATTCACATCGGCATAAGTATAAAAGGCACTGAATGAAAAAGCATACAGGACAACAAAGAGCACCTAATTCTCCCTCAGGACATTACTCCTTAAATCACATATTATAAGGGTATCTATATCTATAGAGCTTTGCTCTCTTTAAAGAAAAAGCATTCCACCAGTACTAAGTACTGCTGTTTGCTTATATGATACACATATCACTTTAAGAGGAATCTCATTTGCTTTTTTCTTTCCATCCACCGATCATCTCCTTCAGTTAAATTGAAAAATGTGTTCTATTTATTTTATCCATCATTAGAACGGCACTGCAAGCAGTTTAGTGAGCAGTGTCTGCATTAAAAAGCATCTTTTGTATTTGCTCTGTGTCTGCCCTGAAAGTATATGCTGCTTCCGTTTGTATTGAAGAATTCTGCTGTCTGCAATTACAGTAATTAGGTTGTTCTACTGTCCCCAGTTAGCTAAATGCACTCCATCCTTGATATTTTAATTCTGACCTGCTCAAATCAGAGTCATTGGCGGCATTCAGGTCAACATCCCTGGTGGCTTCTGTAGTTCCTTCCTATCCCATGAGAAGTGCTCACCCTCATCATCAGTAGTCTCCAGTGCTCACAACATATAGGGCTGCTGCCACCTCATGTATTAGCTCAGCCACAGCATGTCCATGCTCCGCTGCAAAGTTATCCATTGCTCAGTAGCCATTGGAAGATACAGATGGACAGTTCCCAGCCCTAGAATCCTGGTATTTTTTGAGACTGTGCCCTCTCTATTCAAGTAGGTTGATTACCCAAAGTATTTTGTGCCCTCACAGTTCAGGAGAAAACAGCTGCTGTTACAAAAATATATTGTAACCAAGATTGTCATTTCATTTGAAGTATATTGTACTGAATATGAAGCATCAATTTTATTAGATAGAATATGCAGCACAGAAACAGGCTATTCCATACGAGCCTCCTCACACCATACATCATCTAACTCTATAAGCATAGCAACATTTTTATTATTGCAATAACTTATAATTTGGGTGGGGGGGAGAAAAGTGCAATTTTACGGGTTATGTCCCAGGTCTCAAGGACACCTGAAATGCCATATTGGCTGGGATGATATTCAGGCATCTCTGGTGGTCCCTTAAACAGGCCATTGCATATACTAATGAGAGTTCTAACTGCTTTTAAGGACCTTCCTCTGAAATTGGTCAGAAAATGAGCAGAGCCCATACCAGACACACGCCACTGAGTTTATTTGCTGCCTTCGGTGGCATAATCAGTTGTCCTTAAACTAACCACTAGAGGCCACCCACATAAAGGTCTACTTTCTTTAACTTATCTTAGCATGGAGCCAGGAGGAGTAGGAGTACTTCTCCTGGCTCGACAGCAACACTGCAGGCTGCTGCTGGTCCCACACTCACCTCATATTCAGCTCCCCACCCCCAGGATCTACCTGAACACTGCTACCAGGGTCAGGCACCAGAGCCAGTTGGTCCAGAAGAAAGTGGTGAGCTATTTCAGGTAGTCTGAGAGGTGCCCGGAGCACACCGGAATTATTCACATGAGACCTAAGGCCTGATATCAGGTGAGCCTGGGCCTCTGGCTTCTGGCGCATGTTGCAAGCTCACTGATCAATTGAGGCCCGAAAATAGGCCTAAACAAAATTCTACTCCCACTCTCACTTTCATCAATGGCCGGTGGAGACACTTCAGTGATTTACACCTTGCATACAATCTACCTAAGACGCTATAACGAAGGACTGTTTGCCAAGTTTTAGCTAATAATTCAAAATAGCAAGAAAGAGAAAAGATATTCATTTACTTTAATCAATTATTTTGAACTCATGAATGTAAATATATTCGTTTGCACCATTATTTTTCAGCCTAAGTGGCGTGGCAAGAAATTGGCGTAAATCCAGGAAATTTGCAATTGCCATTGACTTGATTGACTGGAAAGTGGCGGTGGGGGGGGGCAATGAAACTCAATGAAATATTAGTGGGTAGGTGCAAAAATCCCCCAAAACTATGGTGTGACATGAATAATAGCACAATTCATGCCATAAGCCAAAAGGTTTACAGAAAATTCTGGCCCCTATGTAATTATTTCCTTGCCATAGAATGCTACAATGGTGGAATGTGTATCCCCTGAATACTTCATCTAGTTTACTTTGATTTCCTTTTCAGTTTCAGTTCCTTTCTTCTATTTCTAACTTATTTCCATTGTTTTCTTTAAGCTTACTGCCTAAAACTGCCCATTCTTACATGTTTGGCTATCAAATCAAGTGTGATAGTGAGGGCTTCACTGCAATAGTCGCAAAAAGGCAGTTAAAATGAGGCAGTCAAAACATTTTTGTTAATTACTA